>NW_021171132.1:0-1121 GCF_002162155.2 Triticum dicoccoides
CCACCCAAGCCGCGCCTCACCCCGCGCCTCTCACCCGCGCCGCCGCCCTTGTGCATCGCCGCCGCGCCCAACGCCGCCCAACCCCGCGCCCTAGTGCCGCCACCGCCACCATGCGTCACCGCGCCGCCGCCGCCCTGCGTCAACGCCGCCGTCGCCGCCGTTCGCCGGAGGTACCGCGCCGCGTCTCTTCTTTCCCTCGGTTCGGTTTTTCTTATAAACCGTTCCGATTCTTTTCTTCTCTACCGATTCGTTTTCTTTCCGATTTTTCGCTAAACCGTTCCGGTGTTCTAGATCGGTTTTTCGTTTCGATCTCTTTTCCGAAAACCCTAGATTGGTTTTCGTTCTTCTTTCGGACCATTCGTCTCAACGAACGTGATCACCGATTATTTCCCGGTTAACGACGTCTGTTCGTATAACCGTTCTTCTTTTTCTTCTCGTCGGATTTATTCCGCGATCGCGATCTCAGATCCGATCTTCGTTCTAGTTTATCTTCTCGCTCGTTTATCGGAATCAGGTGATTCAAGCGCCTGGAGTTTCATCTCGAAACCGCCGTTTCGTCTAATCAACTTGAACAAGCTTTTGCTACAGTAAAATTTTGACCTAGATTCAACTTGCTAGAACCGAGTTGTTTTCTTCCGCCGTTTGTTTTTCGTCGTTTGTTCGGCTCGTTCTTTCCTTGCAACCGGAGTTCTTAAGTTGAACTTTCTGGTTCGTTCTCTTGTTCGATTTTTCCCTGTGCATTAGATGAGTACTTATTGTGTGGTTACTATTGTTTGCTTACGATAGATCGACCGGAGTGTGACGAGTAGATCTATCACGAGTTTTGAGTGCGAATCATCTTCATCAACATTGCAGGCAAGTTCACACTTTGATCATACCTTTTCTACAACCCATGTTTTATTGCATTAGATCAATCCTCTCACACTGCATGATTAGGATCTAATTAAATTGTGGGATGGGAAGTAGATGAGGTAGTACCTATTACCTGTATTATTATCAAACCCTTGGGAGTTACTTCTACGTTTGCTTATTATGCCATGCTATGCTAGTAGACGTGGATTGGGTGAGTGATATCCATGACAGATGTGAGTTGATAATTTTAATGGTTTATCTAAGGTGGC
>NW_021171133.1:0-969 GCF_002162155.2 Triticum dicoccoides
CTCCTTTACTCCAACTTCCTGATTTTAATAAGACTTTTGAGCTTGAATGTGATGCTAGTGGAATTGGATTAGGAGGTGTGTTATTACAAGATGGCAAACCTGTTGCATACTTTTCTGAAAAATTGAGTGGGCCTAGTCTGAATTATTCTACTTATGATAAAGAATTATATGCTCTTGTTCGGACTTTAGAAACATGGCAACATTATTTATGGCCCAAAGAATTTGTTATACATTCTGATCATGAATCTTTGAAACATATTAAAAGTCAAGCTAAACTGAATTGTAGACATGCTAAATGGGTTGAATTCATTGAGACTTTCCCTTATGTCATTAAACACAAGAAGGGAAAAGAAAATGTTATTGTTGATGCATTGTCTCGTCGCTATACTATGCTTTCACAACTTGACTTCAAAATATTTGGTTTGGAGACCATCAAAGATCAATATGTGCATGATGCTGATTTTAAAGATGTAATGCAGAATTGTAAAGAAGGAAGAATGTGGAACAAGTTTGTTGTTAATGATGGATTTGTGTTTCGTGCTAACAAGCTATGCATTCCAGCTAGCTCCGTTCGTCTTTTGTTGTTGCAGGAGGCGCATGCAGGAGGATTAATGGGACACTTTGGCGTGAAGAAGACGGAGGACGTACTTGCTACACATTTCTTTTGGCCAAAGATGAGACGGGATGTTGAGCGTTTTATTGCTCGCTGCACTACATGTCAAAAAGCTAAGTCACGACTCAATCCTCATGGTTTATATATGCCTTTGCCTGTACCTAGTGTTCCTTGGGAGGATATATCTATGGACTTTGTTTTAGGTTTACCTCGAACAAAGAAGGGGAGGGATAGCATATTTGTTGTCGTGGATAGATTCTCGAAAATGGCACACTTTATACCATGTCATAAAAGTGATGATGCTGTTAATGTTGCTGATTTGTTCTTTCGTGAAATTATTCGCTTGCATGGTGTGC
>NW_021171134.1:0-813 GCF_002162155.2 Triticum dicoccoides
GGGACCAAAGACCTCTTTTTCGGCAGCCGGAACCGGCGGCCTTTGGTCCCGGTTGGTGGCACCAACCGGGACTAATGCCCCCCCTTTAGTCCCGGTTGGTGCCACCAACCGGAACCAAAGGCCTCTGTGCTGCCCGCCTCGGGGCCAAAGTTTAGTCCCACCTCACTAGTTGAGAGGGGCGCGCAGTGGTTTATAAGCCCCACTGCCGCACCCCTCTCGAGCTCCTCTCCACCGCAGGCTTTCGGGCCTACTTGGTATTGCTTTGCCTGATGGGCCTTCTGGGCCTACTACGGGCCTGAATCCTGGCCCATAGTAGGGTTTCTAGTCGTATTCAGGCCGTGGGGCCCAGTAGGAGGCATTTTTTTTGTTTTTTTGTTTTCTTTACTTATTGTTGCTATATTTATTTTTTTCCAGTTTTTTTCTTTTGTTTTCTGCATTATTTATTTTCTTTTGTTTTTTGCTTTATTTTTTAATTGTTTTTGCTTTTAGTTTTAGGAAAATTATAAACTTTCTGTTAGTGCCATTAGTTTTCAAATTTGAAAACACTTTTTTTGTTTTTTTGTTTTCTTTCTTGCTTTATTTATTTTATTTTGTTTCTACTTACAACAAAATACTTATTGTTGTTTTTTCTTTTGTTTTCTGCATTATTTATTTTCTTTTGTTTTTTGCTTTATTTTTTAATTGTTTTTGCTTTTAGTTTTAGGAAAATTATAAACTTTCTGTTAGTGCCATTAGTTTTCAAATTTGAAAACACTTTTTTTGTTTTTTTGTTTTCTTTCTTGCTTTATTTATTTTATTTTGTTTCTACTTACA
>NW_021171135.1:0-1436 GCF_002162155.2 Triticum dicoccoides
ACTTGATTTGACGATAGCCCACACTCAAATCAAAGGATTGATAAGACGATAGGTCCAGCAACTGATCACAGGGACCAATCGATGAAGATATCATCTTTCTTCAACACACACTACACAAGAATATCCCTTTGGAACGAACTAAGTCAGGCAAGCTTTTATCTTCCAACCCTCCAAGTTGTCGTTTAGCTTAACCAACTAGCTCAGGGATATCTAACACCGATTCTTGGAGAGAAAGTGGTTCACAAGAAACCAACTTGATCACGAGCTCAACATAGCGGTCAGGTGACAACCTGGTAATACTTCCGAGAAGATCTTCGGAAATCACGAACCACCGATATGTTACTAAGCTCGAGAACAATCTTGCTTTTCAGGGCAAGATGATATGATCAAATGAGCGAGGACTTGACAAAATCCTAACTCATCAATCAAAGAGTGCACCAGGAAATAAGGACTAGGTAGCACGATCAATCTTAGAATGGGGATTCAATAACCAACATACTAAGAATAAGATTATTGTCCATTAACTGCCAAGCAATGGGGTTGCTAGGAGTATTGAGTTCACACATCATGATTCACTTGTCGGCACTCCGGCTGCAACAACACGGAACCGAGGAATGAAAAAGGATGGCGAGAAGTATCACTATGTCAAGAATTCACAAAAGGTGGTGCAATTCTCATGAAATTCCTGTCATAAAGAAGGTAATACTTCAGGGTAGAGCAGACCAGAAGCTGGATTGTAACTTGATCTGCGGAACACAACTACTTTGACCCAATCGTAAATATGGATGAGGTACTGGAGTTTGTTTCTCCTATTCATTCTGAAATAGAATGGCTTGGCGGACCACAAGGGTAATAGGCATCGACGAACGAATGCACGCATACTCTTGACTATCAATTGATAGACGAGGGCCAGAAAACAATTAAAGAGGGACAACTCAAAGGAACATATAACTTTCTGAGTTGTGGATGCATAGATTAGTATGTCGAACCAAGTTCAACATAATTCTTCCGGATAACCCATGCAGAAAGGTTGAGCTGGCAGAGTCGCAATATAGAATGGAGAACTCATAGAGGGCCTGTTGTGATCTGTTGATCCAACAAACTTCTGCCATAATGGTTCATGGTATTTGGAAGAACGATATACCACGGACCTCGAGGACTAACGCAAAGGTTACTAATAACCTAAGGGAGCTGGCAATTACTATCAACATGATGTAAGTAGGGTGAATCTCGGGTCCAAAACCCAGAAATAGAATACCTACTACTAAGTGGCATCACGGGATGCTTACGAGAATGATGGCCAGAATCATCACACTAGGACACAAATCATGGCTAGACCACTAGATGATCCCCTAAGCACTTAGGGTCATAATAATAATTCCAACATATATGTCAAGGCAATAAAGTACCTCAACTCACTGATTTGTGTGATTAAT
>NW_021171136.1:0-1046 GCF_002162155.2 Triticum dicoccoides
TTCGTCCCTGCTTATTATACTCGTGACATGATTAAGAAGTTGCAACACTTAAAACAAGGTAGTGAAACTGTAACAAAATATTATGATGATTTACAAACTACCTTGTTGCATTCCTCTTTAGAAGAAAGTGAAGATGATTTTATGGATAGATTTTGGGGAGGATTAAACCGTGATATTCAAGAGATAATAATTCATGAAGAGTGTTATCCTATGGACCATTTGTTTCATCTTGCTTGCAAAGCTGAACAGGAAATAAAACGACGTGTTGGCCACGAGGAGAACAAGCGCATGGTGCACATTCCAAGAGTTGATATGATTGTTCCTTCAACTACTAGGCATACTATGACAACCACATCCGTTGTTGTCAGGACTACATCATCTCCACCATGTGACACATCGCCCCCGAGAGTGGCTACATCATCTGAGTTGATCATAAGAGGTAATGACAAAGGTACTGATCTTCTATCTCTACATGAGGATGATGAATGCCTTGTCAATTTGAATGCACCATCTGATGAGCTACCCACTACTTTGATCACACCACCTATTTTAGAGGACTATGTTGATAATTTGACTTTGCCATGTGATCAAACAACTGAAATACCAATAATTTTGAGTGCACCCATTGAATTAACTATTGATGCAAAAGAACCAATGTTTAATCATTTTGATATGACCTCTAATCTTGGTGATGATTCTGTGTTGAATGACTTATTGCATGTTTGCTTATTTAAGCATGTTGTAGCATGTAAATTTGATGCAAGTAAGGTTTATTCACCAATGATGGGATGGTTTAATGATGAACATTGTCAATCTTTTGAAATGAATAAGAGCTTCACTTATATGTGCAAACTGAGTTGCAATATTTTCATGCCTTCTACTTCTTGTGCTAATTTTTTGGCTTTAGATTTTATGAACTATGCAAGTTACTCATCTATTCATGTGTCATATATGCAAAAATCAAGGGAAGTAAAAATGGATGACATATACATATACAACATGTACACCTTGTCTCTTTTGTTAGCCACATTTCAGATTAAGCAACG
>NW_021171137.1:0-859 GCF_002162155.2 Triticum dicoccoides
GACGTGGCGGCGATGCAGGGCTTCCGGGGAGCTGTGGAGCGGTGGGGAGGAAGAGGGAGTCGAGGCGGAGCTCCTGAGCTAGTCGGGGGAGCGAGGGGTGGTCGGAGACGGTGGCTATGGCGAACGGCGGCGACGGTGGTGTTCGGCCGTGTGAGAGGGGGAGCGAGAGAGAGGAGAGGAGAGCCGGGGGAGAGTGAGAGAGAGCAGGGGGGAGGCGTGGCGTCGTCCAGGGCGTCGAGCGAGGAGGGGAGGCCAGGCAAGCAGGCGAGCAGTTGGCGTGGCGCGGTGGCGCGCGCGCGCGCCGGCCACACTCCCCTCCCTCTGTCGGGACGAAGACGACAGAGGAGGGAGGTGGGCTGGGCCGGCTGCTGGCTGGGCCAGCCAGCTGGCTGGGCCGCACAGTGGAGGAGTCCAGGTAAGCTCCTCCTGTTATATAACTTTCTTTTTTTTAATTTCTGACATTTGTTTGATTTAAATAATATATTAAATCATTTATTTAACTTATGCCAATTTTTGCAGGAGCTATTTATATTATTCCAGAGCTCTTTTATAATTGGCATAATATTTGGGCATATATTAATATATATAATTAATATATTTCCAATGCAAATATTTATGCATTTATTCCAAATGCCCAAAATAAATGTCCATGAGCCACTAAAAATATTGGTTTGATTTTTATCTCTGTCCAATATTTTCAGAGAGCAACATGAGCATTTTCTTGGACCCTTTTGGAGAAATTTTTATTTGGGTCATTTTCAAAATGGTTCTGAGGGTTTCACAGATCCCCATTTCAAGTTTCTGATGAAAGAGTAAACATGATGCAACACTCTAATGCATGACTAACTAGGTTGTGACA
>NW_021171138.1:0-1073 GCF_002162155.2 Triticum dicoccoides
GTCGTCTCGCCAATCTTATGCTTCCACGACTATCACTACCGTTTAGTAATAAAGTAAAGCATTACATCGCGATTGCATTGCATACAATAAAGCGACAACCATATGGCTCCTGCCAGTTGCCGATAACTCGGTTACAAAACATGATCATCTCATACAATAAAATTCAGCATCATGCTTTGACCATATCACATCACAACATGCCCTGCAAAAACAAGTTAGACGTCCTCTACTTTGTTGTTGCATGTTTTACGTGGCTGCTACGGGCTTAAGTAAGAACCAATCTCACCTACGCATCAAAACCACAACGATAGTTTGTCAAATAGACTCCGTTTTAACCTTCGCAAGGACCGGGCGTAGCCATACTTGGTTCAACTAAAGTTGGAGAGACAGTCGCCCGCAAGCCATCTCTGTGCAAAGCACGTCGAGGGAACTGGTCTCGCGTAAGCGTACGCGTAAGGTTGGTCCGGGTCGTCTCGTCCAACAATACCGCCGAACCAAAGTATGACATGCTGGTAGGCAGTATGACTTGTATCGTCCACAACTCACTTGTGTTCTACTTGTGCATATAACATCAACATAAATAACCTGGCTCGGATGCCACTGTAGGGTTTCGTAGTAATTTCAAAAAATTTCCTACGCACACACAGGATCATGTGATGCATAGCAACGAGGGGAGAGTATTGTCTACGTACCCAACGCAGACCGACTGCGGAAGCGATGACACGACGTAGAGGAAGTAGTCGTACGTCTTCACGATCCAACCGATCAAGTACCGAAACTACGGCACCTCCGAGTTCGAGCACACGTTCAGCTCGATGACGATCCCCGGACTCCGATCCAGCAAAGTGTCGGGGAAGAGTTTCGTCAGCACGACGGCGTGGTGACGATCTTGATGAACTACAGCAGCAGGGCTTCGCCTAAACTCCGCTACAGTATTATCGAGGAATATGGTGGCAGGGGGCACCGCACACGGCTAAGGAATAGATCACATGGATCAACTTGTGTCAACTTGTGTGTTTAGAGGTGCCCCTGCCTCCGTATATAAAGGAGGAGAGGAGGGGAGGCTGGCCGGC
>NW_021171139.1:0-1025 GCF_002162155.2 Triticum dicoccoides
GGATCACATCATTAGGAGAATGATGTGATGGACAAGACCCAATCCTAAGCTTAGCACAAAGATCGTGTAGTTCGTTTGCTAGAGCTTTGCCAATGTCAAGTATCTCTTCCTTTGACCATGAGATCGTGTAACTCCTGGATACCGTAGGAGTGCCTTGGGTGTATCAAACGTCACAACGTAACTGGGTGACTATAAAGGTACACTACAGGTATCTCCGAAAGTATCTATTGTTTTATGCGGATCGAGACTGGGATTTGTCACTCCGTGTAAACGGAGAGGTATCTCTGGGCCCACTCGGTAGGACATCATCATATGCACAATGTGACCAAGGAGTTGATCACGGGATGATGTGTTACGGAACGAGTAAAGTGACTTGCCGGTAACGAGATTGAACAAGGTATTGGATACCGACGATCGAATCTCGGGCAAGTAAAATACCGCTAGACAAAGGGAATTGAATACGGGATCAATTGAGTCCTTGACATCGTGGTTCATCCGATGAGATCATCGTGGAACATGTGGGAGCCAACATGGGTATCCAGATCCCGCTGTTGGTTATTGACTGGAGAACATCTCGGTCATGTCTGCATGTCTCCCGAACCCGTAGGGTCTACACACTTAAGGTTCGATGACGCTAGGGTTATAAAGGAAGCTTGTATGTGGTTACCGAATGTTGTTCGGAGTCCCGGATGAGATCCCGGACGTCACGAGGAGTTCCGGAATGGTCTGGAGGTAAAGATTTATATATAGGAAGTCCTGTTTCGGCCATCGGGACAAGTTTCGGGGTCATCGGTATTGTACCGGGACCACCGGAAGGGTCCCGGGGGCCCACCGGGTGGGGCCACCTGCCCCGGGGGGCCACATGGGCTGTAGGGGGTGCGCCTTGGCCTACATGGGCCAAGGGCACCAGCCCCAAGAGGCCCATGCGCCTAGGGAACCCTAGAGGGAAGAGTCCTCAAGGGGGAAGGCACCTCCGAGGTGCCTTGGGGAGGATGGACTCCTCCCCCTCCTCTTGGCCGCCGCAC
>NW_021171140.1:0-1439 GCF_002162155.2 Triticum dicoccoides
GTTGCAGTGCGTGTTTTGGCGAACGAAGGAGCTGGGCGAGGTCTACGGCGCTCCAGGAGCTCGTCGGAGCTACTAGCTCGAGCGGAGGAGCTCGGTGGCGAGCCCTACGACGGCAATGGCGGACGGCGGAGCTCGGCTTGCGGGCGAGCTGGCTACGGCGAAAGGCACGGCGCGAGGAGAGGAAAGGAGGAAGGGAGGAGCTCACCGGGCGGCTACGAAAAGCCTGCGACAGCTTAGGAGCGCAGAGGTGGCCGGAGATGACGGCGGTCACCGGCGACAGAGGAGAAAGGGGGCTGCTCGATCCGCTCCCCGTAGTGGCTCCCGGCTCGCGCTCACGGACGGGGACTGGGTAGACGACGGCGGCGGAGACGATGGGCTCGATGGCGAGGCGAATGGGGCTCGGTGGCCGCGAGGACAGTCGAGGCACGGCGGCGAGCGCGCTCGGGTCCGAGAGAGGGGAGTGCTCAAGGGGGAATCCGGAGGGGAGTGGGAGAGGTGGAGGTGAGTGGGGGTAGCTGGGGAGGAGGCCGAGGCGTCGAGGGGAGGGGTCGACCTTATCCTCCTCGTCGACGGCGAGGTGGTTCGGCGGGGACGGCGCCCCTGTAGCGGCGCGCACCAGGGGAACAGGAAGGGGGCGCGCTTCGGGGAGCTGGGCCGGCCAGGCTGGTGAGGTGGGCCGGCCTGCTGGGATGGGCCGAAGCCCAAGGGGAGGCCAGGGGCTCTCCCACCCCTTCTTCTTTCCTTTTTTTTGTTTTTCTTTTCCAGCAGCTTTTGCATTTTTCTTTTGCCACAATTGACTTTGCAAAATTATGCCATTGGACAAAATAATCTCAAAGAATTATTAGGCACTGCCAAAAAAGATTGTGAGGCTTTAGAAATAGTTTGCCATTTTCATAAATTTAAAAAGGCATTTAATTTATTTCTTAGGCCACTGTTTGAAGTAGCTTAGGCCACTCAAACCTTTTTGCAAAAATGTTGGTTCACCACCAATATTAGTTGTGGATTATTCTGCACATGATGAACATTTTTGTTTTCATGTCTGAGCATTTTGAATTTCAGACAAAATTTGAATTTGAATTCAACTGGAATGTGAAAGAACATGAGACAATAATGATCAGGCACATGTTTAGCAAAAAGATTAACTTAACCCCAGGGTTTACTGTAGCATCATTACACCGGGGTGTTACAACTCTCCTCCTCTAAAAAGAAATTCTCGTCCCGAGAATTAAGAGGTAGAAGGGAAGAGATCGGGGTATTCAGCCCGGAGGTTATCTTCGCGTTCCCAAGTGGCTTCCTCTTTAGTATGATTCGACCATTGCACCTTGAGGAACTTAGTAACCTTCTGGCGGGTTCGACGTTCAGCTTCTTCAAGAATGCAGATCGGATGCTCCTTGTATGTGAGATCATCTTGAATTTCAATCAATTCCGGATCCACTTCA
>NW_021171141.1:0-1003 GCF_002162155.2 Triticum dicoccoides
TGTTTTTCAATGAAGGACCTTGGAGAAGCTGCTTATATATTAGGCATCAAGATCTATAGAGATAGATCGAGACGCCTCATAGGTCTTTCACAAAGCACATACCTTGATAAGATTTTGAAGAGGTTCAAAATGGATCAGTCCAAGAAGGGGTTCTTGCCTATGTTACAAGGTGTGAGATTGAGCTCGGCTCAGTCACCGACCACGGCAAAAGATAAAGAAGAGATGAGTGTCATCCCCTATGCTTCAGCCATAGGATCTATTATGTATGCCATGCTGTGTACCAGACCCGATGTAAACCTTGCCGTAAGTTTGGTAGCAAGATACCAAAGTAATCCCGGCAAGGAACACTGGACAGCGGTCAAGAATATCCTGAAGTACCTGAAAAGGATGAAGGACATGTTTCTCGTTTATGGAAGAGACGAAGAGCTCGTCGTAAAGGGTTACGTCGACGCTAGCTTCGACTCAGATCTGGATGACTCCAAGTCACAAACCGGATACGTGTATATGTTGAATGGTGGAGCAGTAAGCTGGTGCAGCTGCAAGCAGAGCGTTGTGGCGGGATCTACATGTGAAGCGGAGTACATGGCAGCCTCGGAGGCAGCGCATGAAGCGATTTGGGTGAAGGAGTTCATCACCGACCTAGGAGTCATACCCAATGCGTCGGGGCCGATCAAACTCTTCTGTGACAACACTGGAGCTATTGCCCTCGCCAAGGAGCCCAGGTTTCACAAGAAGACCAGGCACATCAAGCATCGTTTCAACTCCATCCGTGAAAATGTTCAAGATGGAGACATAGAGATTTGCAAAGTGCACACGGATCTGAATGTCGCAGATCCGCTGACTAAACCTCTCTCGCGTGCAAAACATGATCAACACCAGAACTCTATGGGTGTTCGATTCATCACAATGTAACTAGATTGGTGACTCTAGTGCAAGTGGGAGACTGTTGGAAATATGCCCTAGAGGCAATAATAAAAGTATTATTATATTTCAATGTTCATGA
>NW_021171142.1:0-1151 GCF_002162155.2 Triticum dicoccoides
AGATTCTCGAAGACATGCTCAGGGCTTGTGTGATTTCTTTCGGCATGAAGTGGGAGGACTGTCTTCCTTATGCTGAATTCTCATACAACAACAGCTTTCAAGCAAGTTCGGGCAAAGCCCCTTTTGAAATTCTATATGGCAGGAAGTGCCATACCCCTCTCAACTGGTCTGAAACCGGTGAACGTCAGCTGCTGGGTAATGACTTAATCACAGAAGCAGAAGAAATGTGCAAAGTCATTCGTGATAACCTCAAAGCAGCTCAATCCCGCCAGAAGTGCTACTATGATAGTAAGCACCGTGAATTGGCTTTCGAGATCGGAGATCATGTTTACCTCCGCGTCTCTCCTATGAAAGGTACTCGTCGCTTCGGTATCAAAGGGAAGCTTGCCCCTAGATACGTCGGACCTTTCAAGATTGTCAGCAAGAGAGGCGACCTCGCCTATCAACTTGAGCTTCCTTCAAACTTTGCAAATGTTCATGATGTGTTCCATGTCTCTCAGCTTCGAAAGTGCTTCAAGACTCCTGACCGCACCGTCAACTTCGAGGATATTGAGCTCCAAGAAGATCTCTCCTATCGTGAGCACCCAGTTGCTATTCTTCAAGAGACTGAACGCAAGACTCGCAACAAGTCAATCAAATTTCTCAAAGTTAAGTGGTCTCACCATTCCGACCGTGAAGCCACCTGGGAACGAGAGGATCACCTCCGTTCTGAGTACCCGGAGTTCTTTCAGTCCTAGATCTCGGGACGAGATCTTTTCGTAGTGGTGGAGTGTTGTAACGCCCCAGATGTAACTTTCCCCATTTGTACTCCAACTCTTGCCGTTTCCGGTGTCAAGTTATATTTATTTCTCGGGTTCGGGTCTTTGTCTCCGTGTGTTGTTTTCGTTTTCATGCATCTCATACCATGTCATCTCGTGCATTGCATTTGCATACATGTTCATCTCATGCATTCGAGCATTTTCCCCGTTGTCCGTTTTGCATTCCGGCGCTTCGTTCTCCTCCGGTGGCCATTTCTAGCTTTCTTTCGTGTGTGGGGATTAAACATTTCCGGATTGGACCGAGACTTGCCAAGCGGCCTTGGTTTACTACCGGTAGACCGCCTGTCAAGTTTCGTATCATTTGGACTTCGTTTGATACTCCAACGGTTAACC
>NW_021171143.1:0-1027 GCF_002162155.2 Triticum dicoccoides
ATGAATTCAACCCATTTAGCATGTCTACGATTCAGTTTAGCTTGACTTTTAATATGTTTCAAAGATTCATGATCAGAATGTATAACAAATTCTTTGGGCCATAAATAATGTTGCCATGTTTCTAAAGTCCGAACAAGAGCATATAATTCTTTATCATAAGTAGAATAATTCAGACTAGGCCCACTCAATTTTTCAGAAAAGTATGCAACAGGTTTGCCATCTTGTAATAACACACCTCCTAATCCAATTCCACTAGCATCACATTCAAGCTCAAAAGTCTTATTAAAATCAGGAAGTTGGAGTAAAGGAGCATGTGTCAACTTATCTTTCAATACCGTGAAGGCTTCTTCCTGTGCGGTACCCCAAAGAAAAGGCACATCTTTCTTTGTAAGCTCATTGAGAGGTGCAGCAATGGTCCTGAAATCTCTCACAAAACGCCTATAGAATCCAGCGAGGCCAAGAAAACTCCTCACTTGTGTGATCGTTTTGGGTTGCGGCCAACTCTCAATAGCTTCAATCTTGGCTTTATCAACTTCAATTCCCTGTGGAGTAACAACATAGCCAAGAAAAGATACTCGGTCGGTGCAAAAGGTGCACTTCCCAAGGTTACCAAACAAACATGCATCACGTAGAGCAATAAAAACAGCACGTAAATGTTCCAAATGTTCTTCCAAAGATCTGCTATAAATCAATATGTCATCAAAGTAAACTACCACAAATCGTCCAACGAAAGCACGTAAAACTTCGTTCATTAATCTCATGAAAGTACTAGGTGCATTAGTTAACCCAAAAGGCATGACTAACCACTCATATAATCCAAACTTAGTTTTGAATGCTGTTTTCCATTCATCTCCCAATTTCATACGAATTTGATGGTATCCACTACGTAAATCAACTTTGGAGAATATTGTAGAGCCACTCAATTCATCAAGCATATCATCTAGCCTAGGAATAGGATGACGATAATGAATAGTAATATTATTAATGCCTCTACAATCAACACACATACGTGATGTACCATCCTTTT
>NW_021171144.1:0-1083 GCF_002162155.2 Triticum dicoccoides
TGCTTGCATAGGTACCACATCACAATCAACATAATCAGCATATGTAGAGATACTAAAATGCACACGAACAGTACATGTTACCTTAACCTTGCCGCTGTTGTTGAACCATTGGATGTAGTAAGGATGTGGATGTGGTCTTGTGGTGAGAGAAAGCTTCTCCACCATCTCCATGCTAGCCAAGTTGTTGCAGCTCCCTCCGTCTATTATGACGCGCACAGAACGTTCCTTCACAACTCCCTTGGTATGGAACAAATTGTGCCTCTGATTTTGCTCAGCTTGTGTGACCTGCACACTCAAAACACGTTGAGCAACTAAACATTCATACCTGTCAGCGTCTTCAGGAGCCATGTATTGCGTCTCATGATCAGAATCATCTCCACCATGTTCTTCACGTGTAATAAGAGCCAATGTCTCCTCATCATAGTCACTAGCGGACTCATATCCACCATCCGCGGTAGCAATCATTACACGCGGAGATTTGCATTCCCTCGCATAATGACCTCCTCCCTTACAACGACGACAAATAATATCACTTGTGTGCCCTGTTGATGCCATGGAAGAAGAAGAACGCTGTGCAGGACCCGCAGGTGCGCTCTTGGAAGATAATGGTGGTTGTGCCTGTTTTCTTGTATCACAGCTGGAGGTGGCACCGGATGGAGGTGCTGGTGCAGTTGAAGTAGAAGATGCACGTGGTGTCCATGATGAAGGTCGGCCTGCAGAAAAGTTAGTTCGCCCCAATGCTTGTCGATCCTGCACTTCACGTTCAGCTTTACAAGCAAGATGGAATAAACGAGTGATATTAGTATACTCCTTATAGTCTAGAATAGTCTGAATCTCTCTATTTAATCCACCCAGAAAACGTGCAAGCATAGCTTCATTCTCCTCAACAATACCACATCTAATCATGCCAGTTTGTAATTCCTGATAATATTCTTCTACAGAATTTTTCCCTTGTCTTAAACGCTGCAATTTTTGAAGCAATTCACGTTGATAATATGGTGGAACCCAACGCGTACGCATAGCAGTTTTCAAAGTAGCCCAAGTAGTTGGAATAGGATATAATCTACAATGTTCAGACCACCA
>NW_021171145.1:0-1683 GCF_002162155.2 Triticum dicoccoides
TGGAAACTAGATTTCGTGCACTTTCCAACCCAATTGGAATCACCTTCAAATTCGTCCGGAGCGTTGAGTTGTGGACGAAACAATCTGATGCTGCAGCAGAATCCGAGTCAAACTACAAGTCCAAAGGTGTTACATTACCTCCACTTGGGCCCATTGGCCTTGTACGACCTAGATTTAGTTTTAGGCTGCCTTGGGACGTCCTCCCACCTCCTTGGCCGCCACCCCTTGCTCCTATATAAGTAGATCCATCTAGTAGCTTTTCCTGGGGGATTTGTTTAGTTAAAAGTTAGCCATTGCAACTTCGTGTACTTCGTTTGTGTCCAACGACCAGACCAAGACCGCTTACGGATCCCCACCATTATCAATACTTCATATATATTTGCAATATTCAGATTGCTTTATCATATTCTTGCTCGTTCTTCGATTGCTTGCAGGAATAGACCTTCGTGGTCAGGCTGACCGTGCTTCCAGCATCGTCAGTAACCTCAGGAGATTGGTTTAGCGATTGCTAAGGCGCAACGTCGTGCATGTTTGTAGTCGGATTGTCAAAGTCATCTCCACCAAATCGATAGTTATCATCTCATCGAAAGATCGGGACACCCTCGCCTCTATCAAGTGGTATCAGTTTTCAGGTTGCTCGGTGAGATTTTACAGTTTTTCATAGTTTAGATCGCATCTGTCATTCATACCTACAGTCCATGAAAAAGCCATAAAAAAGTTAGATCTGTTCATCATTTATCCAAGCCAGTCTGAGCCTTTGCAATTTTTTATTCATTGCTTGCATAGTTGAATTATCGGTTGCATCGTCGTGTTAGTTGCTGGTCTTAGTGTCTAGTTCCTTTAGAGTTTCGAGTTCTGTTCACATTAGTCACGCCGCCGCTGCATCATTATCCCTTCCGGTGTCCACCATCCCATCCATTAATTTCCACCACGTGCTACGCACTGTTCATTGTCATAATCATAGTTGAGGTCATTCACATCTTCGCCTGATCCAATCTGCATCTTATCTAGTTTGTCTTGGAAAGAGGGAGAAAAAAAAGATAGAGGAAAAAAAGAGGAAAAAAAAGAAAAAGAGAGAGAAGAAAAAGAAAAAAAAAAGCGTGAGAAAAAAAAGAAGAAAAAAAATCGGATCTATCTAGAATCAATCTCGTACCTGAATTCGGATTGGAATCTGTTTTGCGCACTGTTCAGTAAAACAGGTGTATCTTCCTCATACGAAGTCCGTTTTGGCTCCGTGAGTACTCAAATTGAAGCTAGCGACGAGCCGCATCTAAATAGTTGCAGAAGCTAGTTCAATATTTGACACCTCAAAATCGGCTTCTAAATAGGTCTTTTTGCCCTCTGAATTTCGTGAACACAGCTTGTTCCAATTTTTCAGGCCAGTTTTAGAATTCTTTGACTCCTCATATCAACTCGGAATTGAGTGATTCTTTTTGCATTGGAAAGCTTGAGTTAGTAGCATTCTTTGAAAGAATTTATCAGAAAATTGGCTCAAACTTTTCAAGAGGGAAGTTGGAGAGAGAGTTGTTGTATATCCTGTTTGGCAGTTGTTTTTCATCATTATCTTTACTGCCGTTGTGATCTTCACTTATATCTTGCTGTCCAGAACTACTTAGTATCCTTCATTGATGCTAGTTGTGCTACACCGTGACCTCATTAGTGTTCTAGGCTCGCGTCTCTAGT
>NW_021171146.1:0-1415 GCF_002162155.2 Triticum dicoccoides
GAGGGAGAGGAGGGGAGAGCCGGGGGAGAGTGAGAGAGAGCAGGGGGGGAGGCGTGGCGTCGTCCAGGGCAACGAGCGAGGAGGGGAGGGCAGGCAAGCAGGGAGAGAGGTGGCGTGGCGCGGTGGCGGGCGCGCGCGCCGGCCACACTCCCCTCCCTCTGTCGGGACGAAGACGACAGAGGAGGGAGGCGGGCTGGGCCGCCTGCTGGCTGGGCCGGCCAGCTGGATGGGCTGCACAGGGAGGAGCCCAGGTAAGCTTCTCCCTTTTATTTCTTTTCTGTTTTCTAATTTCTGACATTTGTTTTGATTTAAATAATATATTAAATCATTTATTTAACTTATGCCAATTTTTGCAGGGGCTAGATATATTATTCCAGAGCTCCTTTAGAAATGGCATAATATTTGGACCATATTTCATATACATAGAAATATATTTCCAATGCAAATATTTATGCCTTAATTCCAAATGCCCAAAATAAATGTCCATGAGCCACTAAAAATATTGGTTTGATTTTTATCTCTGTCCAATATTTTCAGAGAGCAACATGAGCATTTTCTTGGACCCTTTTGGAGAAATTTTTATTTGGATCATTTTCAAAATGATTCTGAGGGTTTCACAGATCCCCATTTCAAGTTAAATGGAATTTTAAACATGATGCACACACTCTAATGCATCACTAGCTAGGGTGTGACAACTCACCCCCACTCAAAAGAATCTCGTCCCGAGATTTGGGTTCCTCCGGGAAGAAGGCGGGATACTCAAGTCGAAGACGATCCTCCCTTTCCCAGGTTGCTTCATCCTCAGAATGGTGCGACCATTGTACTTTGAGGAACTTGATGTTCTGACGTCGGGTGATACGCTCGGCCTGATCGAGGATACGAATGGGGTACTCTCGATATGTAAGATTATCTTGGAGATCAAGCGTTTCGTGGTCCACTCCACGGATAGGATCCAAGAAGCAACGCCTCAGTTGAGAAACGTGGAAGACATCGTGGACTCTGGAGAGGTGCGGAGGTAGTTCCAACTGGTAGGCAACTTCTCCTCGTTTGGCGAGAATGCGAAAAGGTCCAATGTAACGAGGAGCCAATTTGCCTTTGATACCGAAACGATGGGTTCCCTTCAGAGGGGTGACCCGAAGATAAGCCTTCTCGTCAACCTCGAAAGTCATAGCCTTATGCTTTCGGTCATATTGACTCTTTTGACGGGATTGGGCTGTTTTCAACTTTTCACGAACGATGCGAACTTGTTCTTCTGCTTCCTGAATCATATCCGGGCCAAAGAATTGTCTTTCCCCGGTCTCTGACCAGTTAAGGGGTGTTCGACACCGTCGTCCATAGAGAACTTCAAAAGGGGCTTTACCCAAGCTAGATTGATAGCTGTTGTTGTAAGCGAATTCGGCAAATGGAAGGCACTT
>NW_021171147.1:0-501 GCF_002162155.2 Triticum dicoccoides
GGCGGCGTCGAGGGCGCGCGAGGGCGACGGCGGGCGGCGTCGAGGGCGAGGGCGACGGCGGCAGGCCTTCGGCGTGGCAGAGAAGACGAGAAATGGAGGCGACGGGTCGGGCCCTTGTATTTATAGCCCCCCCTTTAGTCGCGGTTGGGGAGGCGACCCGCGACTAAAGGGTAACCTTTAGTCGCGGTTGGGGAGGCGACCCGCGACTAAAGGGTAACCTTTAGTCGCGGTTGGGGAGGCCAACCGCGACTAAAGGTATTTTCCAAATACTTTTTCTTTTTCAAAATCTTAAAAATACAAATAATATATCAAAAAATTCAGAAAAATAAAACTAATTCAATTCAATATGTTAAAAATACAAATAATATATCAAAAAATTCAGAAAAATAGAACTAATTCAATTCAATATGTTAAAAATACAAATAATATATCAAAAAATTAAGAAAAATAAAACTAATTCAATTCAAAATGTTAAAAATACAAATAATATATCAAAAAATT
>NW_021171148.1:0-2745 GCF_002162155.2 Triticum dicoccoides
CCGAAACCGCCACCGCCGCCAAGGGAGAAAGTGCCTGAGGAAACGATTGACCACTTCATTCGTATGGCTCAACCACCAGCTCCCAAGCCTGTTGACACAGAGTATGAGCGCCACATCAGGAAGTTAAATCGAGCACGTCTACGTAAGGAGGCGAGCTCGGGATCGAGCAAACAAGAAGCAGCTGTCAAAAAATGCGGGAAAACCATTCCCCAGCTGGGAGAACAGGCGGCGCAATCGATCCCCTCGCTTGTTGTGCCAACAACACGTGACAGTACGCGCGCCCAATATTATTGTGGGCAAACAGTTTACGTTCCTGAGGTGGGCAATGTGGTAATAACGGAGGACCATATAATGCAGGCTGAAGTTCTCAACATCACTGTTGGACAACTCCTCGAGATCGAGCCCATGCCTGTGCTTAGAGAGGATGAAATAAAACGGAAATATGTCCGGGGCCAACCTTTGGTCAAGCCAGACAAGGTCAAGAACCTTCCAACGAGAATGTATGAATTGCATCAATGGTACATGAACATTACTAAGATTTCAGATCGATTGTCCCTCATGGTGAATGTCAAGGAGGATCATTACTTCCATGAGAAGGCTCTGTCCGTTGAGTATTCTGAACTGTTTCAGTTATACAATCAAGACGCACTCGACAAATCTATCGTCAGTTGCTATTGTCTGTAAGTGATTTCTTTCTGTAATTTAAGTCTCAAGCTAGCTGTAGTGATCCTTTTGATCAATCATTACCTGTAATTATCCTCACTATATTCTTTTCTGTGGTATTATATGTAGGATGAAGATGTATGAAATGAGAAAAGCTGGACGCTTTGGCATTGGGTTCATTGACCCAAACACCGTTAATGAATACACATGGAAAATAAATCCACGTCATCAAAAGGCCGTAGAGGACAGCATGCTAGAGTTCTTGAAGCGCCTCAAATACAATGAAGATATACTACTTCCTTACAACTTCTAGTGAGTCACACTGTCTTGTACTACAAATTTTCTGTTTTTGCCTACTAGCTAGCTACATGTTTTTGCTTACATATGCCCGCTTAATTAAGACATGCAAACTTGTGTGCATGCAGATTTCACTGGGTCTTGTGTATCATTAAAGTTGACGCCGAAACTGTTGAAATATGGACTCACTACTCAAAGAAAAACCTGACTATACCATCTTGTTTGGGATAGTCAACAGGTAATTTCAATCATTATTAACTATATATCTCGGACGTGGATAATCTAATCCCGAGCTCATTTGCTCTCTTTATCTGGGCCGCTATTTCAGGTGTTGTGATCTGTGCCCTATTTAACTGAGCTGCTATACGGGCGAACAAGAAAACCTGCGAAAAGCCAATGTATGTATGGGTACGTGGGCCAGGGTAGCGTCAGATAACAGGGCAACGTAGCGGAGGCGTTACGGTAGACGGTTAACTGTTCCTGATCCGTGGCTCAAGTCCGCTCCGTGCTAACAGGGCCGTAGAACAGCTTTTGCACTTTCCATCCCGTGGGCCCTTGTTCGAGTTTAATGCTTGGAGGTTTGTCACCCCGTGCGAGGAGCACTCATTTCGATTTGGGCGGTGAGAGACGAAGGCGATTGCGACTATGGCGGCGGTGATGGAGTTCCTAATGCAACTGATCCGAGCGTAAGTGCCTACCGAATCCCTGATTTCCAATTAGATTCGATGGGTGTACCATATTTGGCACTGTTACTGGCTTTGATCTACTGTAACAATGCTTTAATCGCTCATACCTCCTTCAGGAATGTCTGAAAATTTCACTTGTGAACGGTCCTGATATGACTGAAACTATAGCTAACAGAGTACATGCAAGCGTCAAGCTACTGCTTCTTCAAAAAATGCTTATAAAGATCAGCAACAGGAGGATAAGAGTCAAAAAAATTCAGGTGAGATGCTCATGTTGGTGCCCTCTTTTACTTATGTTCTGTCCGGTAGGTAATTCTAAATTTGAGCAGTCATTAGACTTATTCTTTCTGCAAGCATAATCTACTGTCTGATCTTTAGTCATTTCTTTATGTAATTATATCCACCATACATAGCACAACATTTCTTTTTTTGTTAATTTTGACATGTGCGTTGACCGGCAGAATGCATAGTTCTGCGTGGCTTGTACACTATGACCTACTTGAATGGTGAATTCTATTTGCAAATTCATCGAGATTACTGTTAAATTCTGCATACTTCTGCACGAAGTTGTGTAGTGCAGAGGTCTGCACCTGGGAATTGAAGAAGGATTCAAACTGTTGGAACCTTTTCGCCGAGCACGATTGCAGGTAATGTGACCATGAAGTCCTAAGATACATGTGGTCAGCCATGTCCAACACTTTTAATTGATCTGCTGCTTCATTTGCCCTGTTTTCTTGCTCTGGGATTCTTTATTCTCGTCCATTTCAACCTTTTTTTTATTATGGTGAGGCCAGCTAGTATATATCCTAGGCAATCAGTTTGAAGGTTCACATATCTACTCCATTTAAGTTACATTACATTCCTTGTCGTATTTCCACAGCACCCTTGCTTTCTTTGATATCAGTCAAATTTGAGCGACTAAATATGGTAACCTTGTCAGGGAAAACTACTTCGTCCCTTGGACACGGAGAACGTAGTGAACTTTTTTTGTATGAGAAGTTAGATAAGAGTGGAACAATATTTTGCTCATTCAGACGACTATTTCTGAATCTGCTACAACAGTCGGTTTGATGGGAAAATGTGTGATGTGTAATAAGAA
>NW_021171149.1:0-2176 GCF_002162155.2 Triticum dicoccoides
AGTCAGTGGCTTGGTGTGCTAGGATACACATATGGAATGAAGGTTGCAAGTCTCCAGACCACAGAATACTTCGCACGTGTGCATGACTGACTTGCGATGATTCCAGAGGAAGCAACATTGACTTTCTCGAGTCCACGGCGGCAACTTGCATCAAATGCACATGAACTAGAGGAAGTCACTTCTTACATCCGAACATATGCTTCATGAGCTAGCATGAACAAATGCTTTCAAAAGTTTCCAACACTAGCTTAATGTTCAGCAAAATTATGGGGAAGACAAGGATGTTGTCAATGGGCACAACAACAATTCATCTGGGTTTCCTTTTAAAAGGAATTCCATAGTTAAGTGAACAAGTGATAGCATTGGTCAGACCCAAAAGATATAATGGTGTATGCTCGAGGGATCAACCACGAGTAAGGCAACATTACGAATATCGTTGGTTCTGGTCTGATTGGATGATAGCCCATACTCCAATCAAAGGTTGGAGAAGAATGATAGGTCCATTAACTGATCATAGGGACCAATCGATGAAGATATCATCTTTCTTCAACACACACTACACAAAGATATCCCTTTGGAACGAACTAAGTCAGGCAAGCTTTTATCTTCCAACTCTCCAAGTTGTTGTCTAGATTAACCAACTAGCTCAGGGATATCTAACACCGATTCTTGGAGAGAAGGTGGTTCACAAGAGACCAACTTGATCACGAGCTCAACATAACAGTCAGGGGACAACCTGGTAATACTTCCGAGAAGATATTCGGAAAATCACGAACCACCGGTATGTTACTAAGCTCGAGAACAATCTCGCTTTTGAGGGCAAGACGATATGATCAAATGAGTGAGGACTTGACAAGATCCTAACTCATCAATCGAAGGGTGCACCGAAATAAGAACTAGATAGCACGATCAGTCTTAGGGTGACGATTCAATAATCAACACGAAGAATGAGGTTATCGTCCATTTAACTACCAAGCAACAGAGTTGCTAGCAATATTGATTTCACACGCCCGCCATGATTCATTTGTTGGCATTCCGGTTACAATAACACAGGAACCGAGGAATGAACAATGGTGGCAAGAAGTATCACTGTACCAAGAGTTCATAGGATGGTGTGCAATTCCTATAGCAATCTTGATATAAAATATGTAATACTCCAAGGTAGAGCAGAACAAAAGCTGGATTAGCAATTCGATCTGCGGAGCACAACTCCTTTGACCCAATCCTGGATAGGGAAGAGGTACTGGAGTTTGTTTCTCCTAGTCATTCCGCGATAGAATGGCTTGACGGACCACAAGAGTAATAGGCATTGATAAACGAACGCACGCATACTCTTGACTATCAATTGATAGACGAAGGTCAGTAGACAACTAAAGAGGGACAACTCAAAGGAACATATAACTTTCTGAGTTGTGGATGCATAAATTAGTATGTCGAACCAAGTTCAACATAATTCTTCCGGATAACCCATGCAGAAAAGTAGAACTGGCAGGGTCACAATATATAATGGAGAACTCATCGAGAGCACTCTTGTTGTCATCTTTTGGTTCAGAAGAACTTCTGCCAAGAATGGTTCATGGTAATTGGAAGAAGGATGTACCACGAACCTCGAGAACTATCGCAAAGTTACTAATATCCTAAGGAACTAGCAACACTATCAACATGAAGTAAGTAGAGTGAATCTCGGTTCAAGAACCCAGGAACAAAATACCTACTACTAAGTAGCATCACGGAATGCTTTCGAGAATAAAGGCCAGAATCTCACACTGGGAACACAAAACGTTGCTAGATTACTAGGTGACTCCCTAAATACCTAGGGTCATAATAGTAACTCCAACATAAAAGTCAAGGCAATAGAATACCTCAACTCAACAATTAGTGTGATTAATCTGGCCCATGGGCACATTGAAACGGGAAGAAAGGATTTGCAATTGCATCAGACTACTTAGAAACCTGGGATGACTCGGACAGCATAACGGCTGTAAATGCTCAGAAAGATTTGAGACATTCACAAAAATGGTGGCATAACCACTCAGAAGCACAATATCACGGTTTCGAGATCAACAATTAACATACGGAAGCAGTAAAAACTGAACAGAGGCTTAAGTCCAAAAATCTTATAAGTCTACGGATTAGTAACACGTGATCCTGATAGAAAGAAGAGATAGCCTAGTTC
>NW_021171150.1:0-1479 GCF_002162155.2 Triticum dicoccoides
TGGTAAGTGCACAAAGCTGCCCACAATTGATAGTAATGCATGCCACTACTACGTGATCGACGTTAGTGAAAGGCAATTTACCATGCCCGCCACTGCTATAGTGTTTTTTGTGATAGGCGAAGCGGCCTTCACTAAAGCCATGTTACCAGTGGCGGGCGCCCCTAACAGCATTGCCCACAGCGCCCGCCACTACAGTGCAATCCTACAGTAGTGCAAGGTAGGATTTAGGAGAAGAAGATAATGAACGAAGGACAAAGAAGAGAGTGGTTAACTATTAAAACATTCCACATGTGTTGCACTAGGATCCTAAAGATATATATCCCCTTGGCCCTTTCCAACTTTTAACAGTCTTCTCTCAGCAAAATCAAAACTCTGGTAGATGGTACCGGCGCTAATGGAACCAGAGGGAAAAACCCTTGGAGACATCGAGGAAGAGAAATACATGTAAGAACATGGCTCGCCTTGTGCTACTACTGGCCAAGCTGAATAGTATCCCGGTATCTAAGGTTTATTCCGCAATGTCAGTGGTACGATATGAGGCTCCACCAAGAGCAACTGACCACAATTTTCGATGAGTTGCGTACTTTGCGAAATTGGTGAGACAAGCATATTGAAATTGGCAGCCACCTCTAGCTGTGGCCAGTGGTTTTGAGGAATTTGCAGCACCATGAGGCCATAGGCGTTAACTTGGTAGAAACGACGCTCTCGCTGCCACATTATTTTTTTCCCGACACCACTCAGTTCTAATGTAAGTATCTGAGTGTTTGTATCGAGCAAGAGTTTTGTGTCATCCTACACAACACACTTTTATGCCAATGTATTGGAACAATTGAACCTATGCTGTTACCTTTATATATACACGAGAACTGACCAACATCATTTGTTGTCTTGAAGCCGTTCATGACCAGTGACTTCAACACATATTATATGGAAGATCTTACCACTTAAATGTATATCTTGAGTGAGTTACTTTTTCTACAGCAATCTTGAGTGATTTATTGATCAATCTATTTTCTTGAGTCTCGTCAGAGTTAAGTGCTTTCATTTGTGGCTGATTAGAGTTTTTGTTGTTGATAGAGTCATATGGCGCGGGACTGCAATATTTTGTTTAAACTGCGGAGCTTAGAACGATCGTAATCTTCTATTATATTATTAAAATAAGAGTAAAATAAACCATCATGTTTATCCACACAGATTAAATTATCTGGACTGTGAATTTTTAGATATAAGCGTGCAAGAAAAGGAAAAGTACAATAATTTATGATGGATCTACCCCAAAATAAAAAGTCGTATCCTTGCATTAAAAAACAAGTCCTATCCTATTGGGACACGTACAGGAATCACGTCCATGAAAAACACATACGAGCTGCCCAACAACCGCTTAGAAAAACTAATACGATGCAGCTGGCCCAAAGCCCAGTATGGATCCGAACAAGCCTTTTTCTCTTTTGTTCTATCGCTGTTTTCAACAAAAAAAAA
>NW_021171151.1:0-1212 GCF_002162155.2 Triticum dicoccoides
CATGGTTGGCATTGACGTCCCTGTGGAAATCGAAGGGTTGGAGTTTCGTGCCTCGCCCATTATACTGAAGTCGTCTAACATTGACCTCATTCTGGGAATGGATTGGTTAAAGGCGCATACTGCTTCTATCGTTTGCGCCACTAAGACCGTCCATCTGCTACACCCTTCTGATGAAATAATTAGCTATGATGCTCATCTGGTTCGGAATGCCGAGGCCAGGCTTTATGCCTTAAACGCATTGAACGTTGCACCACTCAAGGGCATTGAAAACATTCCCGTCGTGCGTGAATTCCTAGACGTCTTTCCTGAAGAACTCCCAGGGATTCCCCCTGCTAGAGCTGTCGAATTCGTCATCGACTTGAAACCAGGCACCACTCCTATAGCCAAGCGACCCTACAAGATGCCGCCGCATGAACTCCTTGAGCTTAAGGAGGAAATCGATAAATCTCTTCAAAGTGGTTTCATCCGCCCAAGTTGCTCTCCTTGGGGAGCACCTTCTCCCTTTGTCAAGAAGAAAGATGGGACAAACCGATTGGTCCAAGACTACCGTCCTATAAACCAAGCTACCATTCAGAATAAGTATCCTCTTCCTCGGATCAACGATCTGTATGATCAATTAGCTGGATCATCAGTGTTCTCTAAACTCGACTTGAGGTTAGGTTACCACCAGATCCGTGTTCGTAAGGAGGATATCCCCAAGACCGCATTTGTGACTCGTTATGGTTCATACGAGTACACCGTCATGTCTTTCGGCTTAACCAATGCTCCAGCCACCTTCTCTCGCCTGATGAACTATATATTCATGGATTACCTCGACAAGTTCGTCGTGGTTTATCTGGATGATATTCTGGTATTTTCCAAGAACGAAGAGGAGCATGCTGAACATCTTCGCCTCGTGCTGGAAAAGCTACGAGAGCATCAGCTTTATGCCAAGTTCTCCAAATGTGAATTCTGGCTTCCCGAAGTAACCTATCTTGGGCATGTCATCTCTAAGGATGGTATTGCCGTCAACCCTGAACGAGTTCAGGCTATTCTCGATTGGACTCCTCCGAAGAACGTTAAGCAAGTCAGAAGTTTTCTCGGTCTCGCCAGCTACTGCCGTCGATTCGTCGAGAACTTCTCCAAGATTGCCAGGCCTCTGACTAACCTATTGCATAAGGGCGTCAAGTTCCAATGGACAGATAAATGTCAGGAAAGTTTCCAGGCACTCAA
>NW_021171152.1:0-560 GCF_002162155.2 Triticum dicoccoides
AGCTCGAGTTCATCAAAAACGGAGTACACTCACATCTTCTATGATGTTTTCGATGTTGGAGGTTATGACGGTTCTTCTCAGTTGGAGGTTTCACTCCTCTATTTGTTGGCATACCTCCCTTGCCTCTTCTTACTATATTATTGGTTCTTGTTTGGTTCTTCTCTTTGTGAGTTTTGGAGCTTATGGTCATCTTGGTGACAAGCTCGAGTTCATCGAAAATGGAGTTCACTCGCATCTTCTATGATGTTTTCGATGTTGGAGGTTATGCCGGTTCTTCTCAGTTGGAGGTTTCACTCCTCTATTTCTTGGCATACCTCCCCTACCTCTTCTTACTATATTATTGGTTCTTGTTTGGTTCTTCTCTTTGTGAGTTTTGGAGCTTATGGTCACCTTGGTGACAAGCTCGAGTTCATCGAAAACGGAGTTTAATCGCATATTCTATGATGTTTTCGATGCTGGAGGTTATGTCGGTTCTTCTCAGTTGGAGGTTTCACTCCTCTATTTGTTGGCATACCTCCCTTGCTTGTTCTTACTATATTATGGGTTCTTGTTCGGTTTTT
>NW_021171153.1:0-1931 GCF_002162155.2 Triticum dicoccoides
CGTACTTGTCCCATTCACGATTCTTGTGGTTCTTGAATGCAACCGCCATCTTCCTAAGAGCAGCGTCCTTGACTTTCTGCACATCTGCTTCTGTGAAATGATCTGGTAGGGTGAAATGTTTCATGAGAGTGTCCCAAAGCAGATCTTTTTGATTCTTGTCGACAAAAGTAACATCTGGACGTGGAGCAGCGTCCTCTTTGCCTTTTTGTCTTTTGTCTTTTGCTGGCTCTCTCCATTCTTGAAGGGAGATTGGGAGTTGGTCCTTCACAAGAACTCCGCACTGATGAATGAACTTGTCTGCAATCTTCTTAGGCGCTAATGGTTCGCCATTAGGTCTGACTGCCTCGATATTGTACTTTACGCCCTCCTTCAACTTTTTGTTCGGGCCTCGTTTTGTCCTTTTGCCTGAAGATTTGCTCGATCCGGATGGCTGAAAGAACAAAGATCGATTCGTTAATATATCTTCAAGTCATTTAAAACATGTGATGATCACCAGATACCTGCTTATATAAATATATATACCTCGCCGGTCTTTGTTGTTTCAGGATCAACATGTTCTTCGTCATCGTCATAATCGTAGTTCATGGCTTCATCAATTCGGTCGTCGCGATCGAATATCATATCACCCTCTCCGGTGTTGTTTAGAAATTCGGAGCCGTCATAATCTTCTTCATTCTGATCATCATCTGGCCCACGTATCATATCGAACATGGTCTGTTCTCCCTCTCTGTCGGTATTGTCTGCCATAGCTTTTATTTAACTAATTCAAAAGAAATATAAAACAATTTAGTATTCAAATTACATCGTCTCGAATAATAGATATAATCTCAAATACTTCGTCTAGAATAATAGATATAATCTCGAATACATCGTCTTGAATAATATATAATATTGAATAGTACATCACTGGCCAGCTAATTAAAGATCGAATACTACAGAAGAATCTAGGACACTCGCGGTTCCTGCGGCGCGGGTGGTGGACACCCAAAGAGAAGGAACCCTCACAGGATCATAGCTGAAGTGAGATCCCCGAAGATACTGCCAGGTATTGGAGAACCTGCCGCCCTCTAACGCAACCATGTAGCGATGGACGTGCTCGTCCTCCTCCCTGACACGGCGACGTACCACCTCCGGCGGGGCCGGGTCCCTCCGCACCAAAACTGGCCCACGCGAACGCCACCAAACGAGATCAGGGTCGACGACGGGACCCGGGGCCGGGTTCCTCATCAAGCGACGCGCCCCTCCAGGCAGCACCTCCCACTGCCAGCCCGGCAGAGCCCAGTCCCGGACATGGGTCGGCTGGACGTCGTCGCGGACGGGTCGACGGCGAGGATGCGGGCCGGGCATCGTCGAGAACAAATACTAGCTATATGCCCGCAAAAAGTAATATTTTTTTAATGATTGGATTTTGATAACTAAAATTTCTAGCATTTCTACTATTTCAAAAATCTATATACTATTTCATACTAATTAAGCATCTAACACTAAAAACAGAAAACACAACTTCTATACATCCATTAAAAAACTGAAAAACAACATTATATAAAAAATTTCCATACTAATTAAACACTAATTATATACTAATAATAATAATCTAAATTATATACTAATTAAACATAAAAAATTTCCATACTAATTAAACACTAATTTCCATATAAAAATTTTTGATAACTAAAACAATAATAATCTAAATAATCTAAATTATATACTAATTCATGCTTGTGTGTGTGTGTGTTTTGATAACTAAAACAATAATAATCTAAATAATCTAAATTATATACTAATTCATGCTTGTGTGTGTGTGTGTGCTCGGGGCCGGGAGGGGCGGCGCCCATGGTGGCCGCCGGGGGCGAGGGAGAGAGGTTAGAGGGGGAGAGCTCACAGCGGGGCGACGGCGACGGCGAGACGACGGCGGCGACGGGGACGGGGGC
>NW_021171154.1:0-1840 GCF_002162155.2 Triticum dicoccoides
AACGCAGTGGATCTAGGCACACCGGCACACCCAAAAATTCAGAGGCTAGTGGTGTTTAAGGCTAGCTAATCGTCAATGAAGAAATGGTCGTACATCTTTAACTTTGTGCATTTTCTTTTGATATTAAAAAAAACGATATAGAACAAAAAAGCAGAGTGAATCATCCTGCAAGCTTTCTGTGAGGGTCGCTTAAGCAATTGTTGGGTGCATTAGTACCTACTCCCTCCGTTTCAAATCACTCGTCGTGATTTGAGGTCAAATTACTCGTCGTGGTTTTAGTTCAAATTTGAACTCAAACCACGACGAGTAATTTGGAACGGAGAGAGTAGTTAACTAGTGGCAAACCATGTGATTCATCCGAGACGAGACGACAAAGACAGTCTGTGGCATGGATTAACTAATACAGTAAGAGCAGGGGCATGTTTGGTTGGTGAGGTAAGTATGTACTATTCACTCCGTCCGAAAATACTTGTCATCAAAATGAATAAAAAGAGCCAGCGAAGCGAAGCATTTTGCCTGCCTCTAGAGACACCCTTCCGGAACAGCAGAATTGTTTTAATAAATGCCCCCAGAAGTAAAAAATGTTCACACAGTTTTATTAATGTTAATGAATTTTATAAAATATTCATGATATTTAAATAAAATGAACTTAAAAATAAAAACATAAAAAGGAAAACCGAAAAGAAACACGAAAAACTGAAAGAAAAATGAAGGAAAGAAAAACTGAGGCAAACCACAGGTAAAAACAAAACTAAACCATTGTGGTCAGCTGTCCCATGAGCACCAAGGGGGCATGGTGTTTTGCTTCGCAAATAACTTGCGAGTTGCGATGTCAGCACACAAAAAAAAAAAGGATTGTATCTTTATATTTCCAAATCTAGTATTTCTTCTAAATTCCATCAAATTTTTTAATTGGATTTTTTTTTCTGAATTCGTGTGGATTTTTGTTTCAAATTCATAACATTTTTGTTTTTGTATTCGCATACTATTTTCAACCAAAAAAACCCCGTTTCTGTCACATCCGTTTGATTTGACCCTAAATTCAAAAAAACCCCGTTTCTGTCCAAGATCGTTTACTTCATTTGTGCTTTTGCCCTTTGACCGTTTGGCCAACACTTTAAAAACTTCATAACGAAGTCATACTAACTACAAAAAATGCAAATAAGATATGAAAATGTTCAGCAAAACAGCATCTATACGTACATGCCATTTACATTCATCAAAAAAGTGTTCGGAAGTCCTATCTCATTTTGAATAAATATTTCAATAAATCCTGATTTATTTTGTGGCAAACATTGATGAATCTGAAAATGTTCAGCAAAACAGCATCTATACGTACATGCCATTTACATTCATCAAAAAAGTGTTCGGAAGTCCTATCTCATTTTGAATAAATATTTCAATAAATCCTGATTTATTTTGTGGCAAACATTGATGAATCTGAAATCTGAAATCCCGGTGCAAGGTGCACTGAAAACCTTCGGCTCCTCCAGTGTCGACTGCTCAACAGGCTCCACCTCAGACATAACCATGTCAAAACAAGAAAACACCTTGGCCCGCTCCTCCACGCCTTGACTCACCATCCCAGGTAGGATAGAAGCCAAGTCAGGAGGATCATCTTCGAGCATGACCTTTTCCAAGGCAGGCGGATCATCGACGGACTGAGCCTTCTCACTCAACTCAGCTGAGCAGCCAGCCACAACAAGCGCACTACAATCCTCACCAACGGCCACAGCAGGAGGAGCAGATTCAACATTGGCAAGGTCTTGGCTGCCCCTGATAGCTTCCATAGGTTCCCATAGGCTTGAGACTTGAGCAGTCCAACTCTCCACAACAGCAA
>NW_021171155.1:0-2505 GCF_002162155.2 Triticum dicoccoides
GCACATGTGCGGATTACTGATTGAAGAATTAACAGAACATTAGAGTACTACTAGATTTCAAGTAAAGTCAGCTATTCTAATTTAGTATGTGGTCTTTATTTCCTATCTTTAGCTGGCATCAAGCGAACTCATAACAAAGTGAAAATTGGTAAGCATTCAGACAAGCTTTACTAGGAACTTTGAGTGGGTTTACAATGAACCACCCATTCAGTTTCTCGTGCAAGTTCAACATTATGATAACATTAAGATATCCATGAAAAATGAGTAAGAGGCCAGAAGGATGCAGTGGTTTGCAGTTACCAAAAGAAATGGGGATAAGTAGATTGTGTTGTAAGTTAGCTCCTCTAGAATAACTTCCAGGATAGGATTCCTACAGAGAAGGAAATGGAATGTCAGGCACAATGGTTACATTCTTAAGAAAATGAAACTAAGAACCAAACCTGAGGCCATCAGCCCTTGAAGTCAGGCCCAATTTGTCTGCTTCTTTCCTAATCAAGTCAAGGTTTATAACCTACAAAAAAAACTGAAATAGTTAGCATCTGCACTTCACACAATCTGTGTATGATCAAAAACACTATGATATAGCTCACCATAATGAAAAGTTTTTTCACGGATATAAGCGCTTCTCTTTCAAACTCAAGCAATGAAAAGGTTAAGGAAGAATCTAAATCAGATGCTGATTTAGAAGATATGTCATCTTCAACTTCCCGCTGATGTTGGTTCAGAAGGGATATGCAGTTCTTGACAAACATTTTGAATACCAGTTTTCGCGATCCCTGTTAATGAATATTAGGGATTCCAAAAATGTCATAAAATAACGCAGACGTTGCAATACTTTCACGTAACTGTGACTATGTCAGTGGTAAAAAAAAATCTTCAACAAAATATGACGAGGCAAAGAAACAACAAACAAAGTTTTAGCCCAGAAAGCTAAGCTACTTTTTATAAATTACAGATGTAGGTAGGTCTTACCAGAAGCACGCTTAAAACAGATTCCCTGATAATCACCCAGTCTAATGACTCTGCAACAAAATCACAAGAATGTTTAAGAATATATTGTCTTATACACAGGAATGTAAAACAGTTAAGTTGACAGGCACTTTTACCTTTATATGCAATATGACGAGGTACAAAATCAGCCTCAAGTGTGCGAACGAGATATTGGAACAGCACCATGTTCTCTATATGCTAAATTACAGAACAGAACAAGCTTCAAATCTCAACAACAGACAAAGAAATGTATATTATAGATGCAAAGTTTCTATAGTACTGCCAAGGAATGCGATACCAGAACAGAAAAACTCGTAGTGTAACCCTTCCTAATTTGAGGTACACCCTCAGGTTATCTTTGTTGACAGTTGCATGGCGATCCCATGCACGTACGTGCTCACCCACGTACATGCACACGATCTGCCCCCCACTGCGCACGTCGCCCACTCTCTCCTCTCTTCTCGAGCGCCATTGCGCCTCTGTACATTGTACCATATATATTGCTGCCTATGGAATGAGAGCACCTAAGGTGCATTTTCTCTCCCGCATACTACTCTACATGGTATCAGTTACCAGCCTTCTCTAGACACCTACTTCCGCTGCCCTCTGCCCGCGGCCATGGCGCATCCTCCGCCACCGCCGCCGCCGCCTCCTCCTCCACCCCCGTCTACTCGCGGCGGTGCTCCGAGCCCGATCCGCACCATGCCCCTTCTCACACCCGATGCACTTGCCCAGGGTGCGCTACTCACTCGCCACGACACCGAGGCGAGCTCCTCCGCCGCACCGCCAAACCAATCGCCGCTCGCCGGTGTCTTCATCAACCAGCCCGTCCCCATCGTGCTCAGCCTCAACCTGGCGTACGCTCTTCGAAGTTCAGTTCCAGAAGTCCGGCGTCACCGACCACCTCACCGGCTCCCCGCGCCGCCCTGACGCCGCTTGGCTCCAGGACGACGCTCACGTCCTCTCCTGGCTCTACAATCGGGTGAGCCCGGAGATCTTCGGCCTGGTGCACCGGCGCGGCGCCACCGCCGCCGAAGTCTGGGACGCCATCTGCTCCATCTTCCTGGAGAACCGCGAGCACCAGCTTGTCCTGCTCGCCACCGAGTTTCGCCGCATCGACCAAGGCTCGTCCTCCATCCTTTCCTACTTCGCCCGCCTCAAGGACTGTGCTGACCGGCTGGCGGACCTCGGCGAACACGTCGGTGACCGCGACCAGGTCCTTAACATGATCCGTGGTCTCCATCCTCGCTTTCGCTATGATGTGCCCATCCTGACCATGCAGACACCCTTTCCCACCTTCCTGCGCTGCCGCGCCTTCCTCCTTCTGGAGGAGAGCCGCCAAGCTGACGAGGCCCCCCACGACATCGCGCTACACGCCGGGCGCGCCGCACAGAACCCAGGCGGGGGCAGCGACCACAACAACCGCTCCGGCGGGGGCGGCCGCGGCAGAGGAAAGGGCAGGGGCTCTGGCGGGGGCTTGACGTCTGCACCGCGCCCGCCAGCGCCTACTCCAGC
>NW_021171156.1:0-1218 GCF_002162155.2 Triticum dicoccoides
AGTTGACAAATCTACGCCCACAACAAATTGTGTTCTACTCGCGCAAGAAGAACTACGCATAGACCTAGCTCATGATGCCACTGTTGGGGAACGTTGCAGAAAACAAAAAATTTCCTACTCGTTTCACCAAGATCATCTAGGAGTTCATCTAGCAACGAGTGATTAGATGCATCTACATACCTTTGTAGATCGCGAGCGGAAGCGTTCAAAAGAACGGTGATGATGTAGTCGTACTCGACGTGATCCAAATCACCGATGACCAGCGCTGAACGGACGGCACCTCCGCGTTCAACACACGTACGGAACAGCCACGTCTCCTCCTTCTTGATCCAGCAAGGGAGGGAGGAGAGGTTGAGGGAGATGGCACCAGCAGCAGCACGACGGCGTGGTGTTGATGGAGCTGCAGTACTCCGGCAGAGCTTCGCTAAGCACTATGGAGGTGGAGGAGGTGTTGGGGAGGGAGAAGGAGGCAACCAAAGGCCAAGGTGTTCAGGTATGAAATCCCTCCTCTCCCCCACTATATATAGGAGGGCCAAGGGGGGGTGGCCGGCCCTAGGAGATCCAATCTCCTAGGGGGTGCGGCGGCCAAGGGGGGTTTCCCTCCCCCCCAAGGCACCTAGGAGGTGCCTTCCCCTCCTAGGACTCTTTCCCCCATAAACCCTAGGCGCATGGGCCTATGTGGGGCTGGTGCCCTTGGCCCATTAGGCCAAGGCACACCCCCTACAGCCCATGTGGCCCCCCCCGGGACAGGTGGACCCACCCGGTGGACCCCGGGACCCTTCCGGTGGTCCCGGTACAATACCGATAACCCCGAAACTTGTCCCGATGCCTGAAACAGGACTTCCCATATATAAATCTTTACCTCCGGACCATTCCGGAACTCCTCGTGACGTCCGGGATCTCATCCGGGACTCCGAACAACATTCGGGTTACTGCATATACATATCCCTACAACCCTAGCGTAACTGAACCTTAAGTGTGTAGACCCTACGGGTTCGGGAGACAAGCAGACATGACCGAGACGACTCTCCGGTCAATAACCAACAGCGGGATCTGGATACCCATGTTGGCTCCCACATGCTCCACGATGATCTCATCGGATGAACCACGATGTCGAGGATTCTATCAACCCCGTACGCTATTCCCTTTGTCTATCGATATGTTACTTGCCCGAGATTCGATCGTCGGTATCCCAATACCTCGTTCAATCTCGTTACC
>NW_021171157.1:0-668 GCF_002162155.2 Triticum dicoccoides
TCGAGGCGTCGAGGGGAGGGGCCCTTATCCACCCGCGGCGTTGCCGGCGAGGTGGTCGGGCGGCGACGCGCCCCTGTAGCGGTGCGCACCGGGGGAACAGGAGGGAGGGGAGAGCGATGCGGGGAGCTGGGCCGGCTGGTTGAGGTGGGCCGAGGCCCATAGGGGGGCACGGTGGCCAGCTGGCCAGTCGGCCCAGTTGAGGGGGGGGGCTTTTCCTTTTCTTTTTTATTGTTTTTCTTTTCCAGCAGCTTTTGCATTTTCTTTTTGCCACAATTGACTTTGCAAAATTATGCCACTGGCCAAAACAATCTCAAAGAATTATTAGGCACTGCCAAAAAAAGATTGTGAGGCTTTAGAAATAGTTTGCCATTTTCATAAATTAAAAAGGCATTTAATTTATTTCTTAGGCCACTGTTTGAAGTAGCTTAGGCCACTCAAACCTTTTTGCAAAAATGTTGGTTCACCACCAAAATTAGTTGTGGATTATTCTGCACATGATGAACATTTTTGTTTTCATGTCTGAGCATTTTGAATTTCAGACAAAATTTGAATTTGAATTCAACTGGAATGTGAAAGAACATGAGACAATAATGATCAGGCACATGTTTAGCAAAAAGATTAACTTAACCCCAGGGGTTACTGTAGCATCATTACACCGGGGTGTTACA
>NW_021171158.1:0-1246 GCF_002162155.2 Triticum dicoccoides
CCTATCACACCCGATCATCACGTGGTGTCTCAGCACGAAGAACTTTCGCAACGGTGCATACTCAGGGAGAACACTTCTTGATAATTTAGTGAGAGATCATCTTATAATGCTACCGTCAATCAAAGCAAGATAAGATGCATAAAAAGATAAACATCACATGCAATCAATATAAGTGATATGATATGGCCATCATCATCTTGTGCTTGTGATCTCCATCTCCGAAGCACCGTCATGATCACCATCGTCACCGGCGCGACACCTTGATCTCCATCGTAGCATCGTTGTCGTCTCGCCAATCTTATGCTTCCACGACTATCACTACCGTTTAGTAATAAAGTAAAGCATTACATCGCGATTGCATTGCATACAATAAAGCGACAACCATATGGCTCCTGCCAGTTGCCGATAAATCGGTTACAAAACATGATCATCTCATACAATAAAATTCAGCATCATGCTTTGACCATATCACATCACAACATGCCCTGCAAAAACAAGTTAGACGTCCTCTACTTTGTTGTTGCATGTTTTACGTGGCTGCTACGGGCTTAAGTAAGAACCAATCTCACCTACGCATCAAAACCACAACGATAGTTTGTCAAATAGACTCCGTTTTAACCTTCGCAAGGACCGGGCGTAGCCATACTTGGTTCAACTAAAGTTGGAGAGGCAGTCGCCCGCAAGCCATCTCTGTGCAAAGCACGTCGAGGGAACCGGTCTCGCGTAAGCGTACGCGTAAGGTTGGTCTGGGTCGTCTTGTCCAACAATACCGCCGAACCAAAGTATAACATGCTGGTAGGCAGTATGACTTGTATCGTCCACAACTCACTTGTGTTCTACTCGTGCATATAACATCAACATAAATAACCTAGGCTCGGATGCCACTGTTGGGTTTCGTAGTAATTTCAAAAAATTTCCTACGCACACGCAAGATCATGTGATGCATAGCAACGAGAGGAGAGAGTGTTGTCTACGTACCCACGCAGACCGACTGCGGAAGCGTTGACGCAACATAGAGGAAGTAGTCGTACGTCTTCCCGATCCAACCGATCAAGCACCGAAACTACGGCACCTCCGAGTTCGAGCACACGTTCAGCTCGATGACGATCCCCGGACTCCGATCCAGCAAAGTGTCGGGGAAGAGTTCCGTCAGCACGACGGCGTGGTGACGATCTTGATGAACTACAGCAGCAGGGCTTCGCCTAAACTCCGCTACAGTATTATCAAGGAATATGGTGGCTGGGGC
>NW_021171159.1:0-2052 GCF_002162155.2 Triticum dicoccoides
CCGTAGAGCCTCTCCGCCGCCCGAATGGTCGCCGGAGGAGCGATCCCGAAGCCCTCCGCCGTGCCTGTTGCCGCCGGCGTTGAGCCGCCGGCCTGTTTGGGCCATTTGACCGGGGTTTGACCTTCCCTGTGTCACTGACATGCGGGACCAGCCCGCCTAATTAATCTAGGTTAGTTTAAGTTAAAACGCTAACTAACCCAGTTAGTTAGGTTAGTCACTGACACGGAGGACCCACTGGTCAGTTTGACCTGGGCTGCCCGTTGACTCGCTTACGTCATGCTGACGTAGTGCTGACGCAGTAAATTCATTTTCTGGAATTATTTTAATTCTAAATATCCAGGAAATTTCAGAAAATGCCTAAAACTTCTAAAATTCATAGAAATTCAACCGTAGCTCCAAATTAAATAAATTATATATGAAAAATTATCAGAAAAATTCAAGGAATCCATCTGTACCATTTTCATGCATGTTAGAACAACTTATAGCTGCTGTTTAGCACAAATCAATTAAAAGGCATTTATTTAATCACATATGGAGTTTGAATTTGAATTTTATATTCAAACCAACTTCATTTAATCTGTTGCTAGTTGCATTAGCCCAACACACATTCATCTTGCCATGTCATGATCATGCATCATATTGTGCATTGCATTGATTGTGTTCCCTTCTGTGTTGCCGGTATTTGTCCCCTCTCGATAGACGTGATACCGATGATGTGATCATTGACACTGATGAAGACTCAATGCTATCTTCAGAAGTGCCAGGCAAGCAAAACCCCCTTGTTCATTCCGATACAAACCTACTCTCTCGCTCCTGCTCTCTTTTACTGCATTAGGACAACACCGATTCAACTGTTACATGCTGCGGTAGTTGAACCCCTTTATCCTCTGCATGACCTGTCATTCCACAGTAATTAGATGAAACCCACTACCATGAGTAGGAGTTGTTTGAGCCCTGTTGTGCCTACTCATTCATGTTTGTTTGTCATGCCTGCTACTGCTTAGAGTTGAGTCAGGTCTGATTCATCGGGGATGAATCAGAGGCGTGTGAACATGTCCCACTGTGTGTGAGCTAAGTGTGTGAACACGATTTGGTAAAGGTAGCGGTGAGAGGCCATGTAGGAGTACATGGTGGGTTGTCTCATTGCAGCCGTCCTCAGGAACTGAGTTCTGTGTTTGTGATCCATGATTCAGCTACTACCACGCATTGGGCCCGAAACCAATGGACCCTCTCGGCTTCTTAATCACCCTTGTCCTTTGTCCAGGAGTTGCAAGTAGTTTCTGGTGTTTGTAGTATGCTGGAGGCCGTGGACAGCGCTGACCGTAGGGGTGGGCTGTGATGCGGTAGGCACGTGGCCGGGTATACCGGGCGCCCGTTTGGTGTCACGGAACCCTGTTCACATTGTTTGGGGCTGTGAGCGAAACTCCGGCCGGATCTCCTCATGGATGGAACCCGAATAGGCGATAAACCTGGACTAGAGACTTGAGTGTTTAGGTAGGTCGTGGTCTACACCCACGTCGGCTTTCGCTTGAAGTCTGCCGAGCACATGTCGTGTGCAGACGCTAAGTGGTGGAAACATGTGTGAAGAAGTACACCCCTGCAGGGTTAACATCATCTATTCAAATAGCTGTGTCCGCGGAAAAGGACTTCTGGGTTGCTTATATCAGTTCATAGACAAGTGAAAGTGGATACTTTAAAATGCGCAAGATAAGCGTGAGTGCTATGGATGGCGTTCTCGTAGGGAGACGGGAGCGGATCCATAGTGGTGTATTGATATGGTGAATATGTGGACTCGTGTGCGCCACCTCAAAAGAGTCGCTTGCAGTCGTAGTTTAGGATAGCCACCGAGTCAAAGCTGGCTTGCTGCAGTTAAACCCCACCATCCCCTTTGTTGATAATGATGCATATGTAGTTAGTTCTGATGTAAGTCTTGCTGGGTACATTTGTACTCACGTTTGCATATTTTATGTTTTGCAGAGAGACTTCAGTCTCATTAGTAGTTCCGCTTGGACTTCGACGTTTAGCTTGTTACCTCAGCTACGATCTTGTGCC
>NW_021171160.1:0-1247 GCF_002162155.2 Triticum dicoccoides
GCAAGGCAGACTGACAAGAATGTAGGGCCAATGATGATAAACTAGCATCCTATACTAAGCATTTAGGATTGCAGGTAAGGTATCAACAGATGTAGCGACAATGTCAGGCTATGCATCAGAATAGGATTAACGAAAGCAGTAACATGCTACACTACTCTAATGCAAGCAGTATAGAGGAGAATAGGCGATATCTGGTGATCAAGGGGGGGCTTGCCTGGTTGCTCTGGCAAGAGAGAGGGGTCGTCAACTCCGTAGATGAACTGGGCAGCAGCAGCGTCGGTCTCGTAGTCTACCGGAGAGAAGAGGGGGAAGAAACAATGAATACCAAGTAAACAGATGCATATCGATGCATGACATGTCAAGAAGCGATGCTAGGCGTGCCCTAACGTGGTATGAGGTGGTACTGGTTAAGGGGGGAATCATCCGGGAAAGTATTCCCGGTGCTTCGTGTTTTCGGACAGATGAACCGGAGGGGAAAAGTTGCGAGTTCGATAGGTTAGGGGTGTGTGGCGGACGAACGGACTGCGTATCCGGAATCGTCTCGTCGTTCTGAGCAACTTTCACGTTGAAAATATTTTAATCCGAGTTACGGATTAAAAGATATGAATTTTAAAAGATTTTAACAATTTTGGAATTTAATTATTTATTTAATTAATTCGAAAAAATGTATTTATGACGTCAGCATGATGTCATGCTGACGTCAGCAGTCAACAGGGGTTGACTGAGTCAACCCGACAGGTGGGTCCCGTTCGCCATTGACTGTTTAGTCAAATTAATGTTTAGCTAATCTAATCACTGTTTAATTAAACTAATTAGTTAATTAGGTTAATCTAATTATGATTAATTAACTTAATTAATCCCTTAATTAATTAATTAATTTAATTATTATTTATTTATTTAATATCTTTTTTTTAATTCTTTTTTTTTATAAAACCGCTCTGGGGCTGGGGTGTGGGACCCCACATGTCATTGGCCTAAGTGCCTTAGCGGGCGCACGGTTACGGGCGCCGGGTGGGTCGGGCGACGAGCGCCAGCCCGATGAGGCGCCGCGGGGCAGCGGGCGTGCGGCCTGGCTCCGACGACCGGAGCAGGGCGGCGCGGTTGGCTGAGAGGATCGCCGCAGCGGACGGCTGACGTAGCGGGAGTGGGATGAGGCGTCGGACGACGACGGCGCCCCGGGCAGACGCGGCCAGGAGCCGCAGGGCAGAGACGGCGGTGGGAGTCGGCAGCAGGGGCGACGGGCGTCG
>NW_021171161.1:0-1512 GCF_002162155.2 Triticum dicoccoides
GGGGACCGGCGCTACTAATAAGGCGCTACAGCTAACGTATAGCAGTAGCGCCTGTTGTCCCACACTACTGCTATACATGAATAGTTGTAGCGCTTTTTAGAAAAGGGTGCTGCTGATATTATCTGCAGCGCTGTTTACTGGGAAGCACTACTGCTAAATTTCCCCCCCTCGCTACTACTAGTTTTATTAGTTTTTTTTCATGCATATTTGTTTTGTATTTGTTTTGTATTTGAATAGGCTTTATACAATAATCTTTAGAATATCATACACATACAAATGTAATCATAGCATATACATACAATTAGTCTCATCAAATCATGTCATCATCATCCAACACAAAGTGGTCTCTCGTCATCATCTCGAAAATAGCGATACAAGTCTCGATTACTTGCAAATACATTGTCATCCATCTAAACAATGATATACGCGAGAAGAGCTGTCACTTTGAGTACATGAGTTCATATCCCTCTCTCGCATTAGCGTGAACCTAAACTAACTACTGCCTGTCGCTCGGAAACCGGTAACCGGTACACCTGGGCCTGACACTCCGACCACTTGTCGTATATATACTCCTGGCGTAGCACTTCTTCGCCATCTATGATCTATGCACCTGCATCGTCACATGAGTCGATGATATGCAACATATATAGTTGAGCAACAGAAAGAGACAGACTTGGAAAAAATAGAAACAACATATCATAAGCATAAATAACAAAGTTCATCGTACCCCAAAATGCCCTAACTAGAGTGATTTTCGCTAGTCGAGGAGGAGGACGGTTTAATTACATCACAAATAAAGTTTCACCGTGCATAACTCAAAGTTTTGTCATACAGAAAGTATGGACTAAATGGTCACATTATCATATATCGACAATCACTCCAACTTGTCGTTCCATCCATCCAAGTCAGGGAGATAGTCCTCGAGCTTAGTGAAAGGCTTCATGTCGAGACGCTGAGAGGCTATCCATGTTCGGACGTCTTCCCGCGACATTTGTCCTTCTCCGTAGAATATTCCTGTTTTTCCGACGACCTCCTTCATGATGATTTGGGCAAGTTCACGCTGGATGTTATAGAACTCAGCTCGAAGTCGATGATCCTCGATATCTCCTATGTCCTTTGCCCATTACAGAATATGGGCATCGCCGGATCTAGGTGACATGTGAAGGTTCTGGTGATCCCGTCTATACTCTAGCATGTGGTGTAGGACATAGAATCCATCATTAAGAGAATCGTTCGGTTGCTGGATGCAGCAGAAGTCGGTCTTATGGCCAAAGGCGACCCTGCCGCCCCTTCTCTTCTTATCCCTGACCTCTCCACCCCTTGCTTGGTAGTAAAACATAGCACTGTCGAGAACATCCTTGATGTGGGTGTAATCCTTTTTGTGAATGTTCTTCGACGAGTCCAAGTAAAGAGCGTGGGAGAATCGGGGGTAGAGGATGATGAGGACGGCGCGCCCGCCGCTGCGCAAAATAAATACACCTCAAATTAATTAGCCTCCACCGTGTAAATGAA
>NW_021171162.1:0-1034 GCF_002162155.2 Triticum dicoccoides
TGGTCCTAGGCTAGACCGGACTAGAGACGCGAGCCTAGAACACTAATGAGGTCACGGCGTAGCACAACTAGCATCAATGAAGGATACTAAGTAGCTCTTGACAGCAAGATATAAGTGAAGATCACAACGGCAGTGAAGATAATGATGAAAAACAACTGCCAAGCAGGATATACAACAACTCTCTCTCCAACTTTCCTCTTGAAAAGTTTGAGACAATTTTCTGATAAATTCTTTCAAAGAATGCTACTAACTCAAGCTTTCCAATGCAAAAAGAATCACTCAATTCCGAGTTGATATGAGGAGTCAAAGAATTCTAAAACTGGTCTGAAAAATTGGAACAAGCTGTGTTCACGAACTTCGGAGGGCAAAAAGACCTATTTAGAAGCCGATTTTGAGGTGTCAAATATTGAACTAGCTTCTGCAACTATTTAGATGCGGCTCGTTGCTAGCTTCAATTTGATTACTCACGGAGCCAAAACAGACTTCGTATGAGGAAGATACACTTGTTTTACTGAACAGTGCGCAAAACAGATTCCAATCCAAATTCAGGTACGAGATTGATTCTAGATAGATCTAATTTTTTTTTCTCTCTTTTTTTTTCACCCTTTTTTTCTTTTTCTTCTCACTCTTTTTCTTTTTTTCTTTCCTTTTTTCTCTTTTTTTTCTCTATCTTTTTTTTTCTTTCCAAGACAAACTAGATAAGATGCAGATTGGATCAGGCGAAGATGTGAATGACCTCAACTATGATTATGACAATGAACAATGCGTAGCACGTGGTGGAAATTAATAGATGGGATGGTGGACAGCGGAAGAGATAATGATGCAGCGGTGGCGTGACTAATGTGAACAGAACTCGAAACTCTAAACGAACTAGACACTAAGACCAGCAACTCGACACGACGATGCAACCGATAATTCAACTATGCAAGCAATGAAAAGAAAATTGCGAAGGCTCAGACTGGCTTGGACCAAGGATGAATAGATCTAACTCTTTTTTGTGGCTTTTTCTTGGACAATAGGTAAGAAAATAAATC
>NW_021171163.1:0-1432 GCF_002162155.2 Triticum dicoccoides
CCAATTCTCTCAGATCACGAATACACCTCGCCCCTCCTCCAAGCACTGCGCACCCTATATAAGTCGCCCCCTCATCTGTTTCCGCCCCTAGCCCCTACCCCGCCGCTCAGCTCTGCTCGTGATCGCTGGTCGGAGTCCGAGCTCCAATACCAGCCATTGTCGCCGCTCGTCGTCGCTCACACCGCCACCTACGGCCATCCCCGCACCTCCCCAACGCCATCTACCTCTCCGTTGTGCCCGCCCAAGTCGATTGCCACCCTCACCGACGCCGGACACCCATGAGGACCCTCGCCCACATCACCACCGACGACCACCCTCTGTCCACCACCGCCCGAGCTTGCCCCTCCACCGTCCATCATCCCCGACCCTCGCGACTTCACCCACGTGATCACCGTTGACATCCACCTCTCCTGGAGCAACCGCTGCCGTCGGAGGACCACCGGAGTAGCCGAATGCATCGAGCCCGAGCGCCACTCGTCGCCACCTCACCGGAGCTACCCTTCCTCCATTATAAGCCACCTCCACCGCTCGATCTGTTTTTGACGCGCTAGACTAGATCTAACGAAGCGGTAGGTTTTTATTTAGTGATCCGGTTCTTTCTATAGTTTAGATCAAACCGTTATGTCCGGTTTGTTTTTTTAGTCACCCACTCATCATTTTTGTTAAGCCTTGGCCACCCGCCCATAGCGCTCGCCCGCTGGCATCGTTGGCCCAATCGTGTATTGCCACATAGCTCCTTAGCCGACACGTAGGATTTTTCCTTTTCTGTTTTATTTAGTTTTACAGAAATAGTTCTACTTTTAGAATTTCAATATCTTTTATTTTATAGATCCAAATTGAGTGATTCTTGTTGCTATAGATTCAAAATTTTATGAAGTTTCCATTGGTGCACTTGGTTTTCAAATTTGAGTAGTTTAAATTTGAATATTACAAAAATTGTTATTTTGGCCATAAGTTGAGTTTTAAAATAGCTTTTAATTTAATTCTTTTTGCACTTTGCCACTAGAATAGTTGTGCATCCAGTGGCACTTCAAAGTATATTGTTTTTTTTATTTTATATTTAGTTTATCTAAAAAACAATATTGTTTTACTATAGTTTTATTTTAGTCTTTCCTTTGTTGTTTTTAATAGTTTTAAATTATTTTCTTGTCATTTTTGACAAGTTTTAATTAGTTTCTGTTAGCTACAATAGGCATTTTATTTGTAGTTAAAATTATTTATTATTATTTTTGTTTCTTTGTTTCAAAAGATAACTTGTTTTGATCATGGGAGTAGTTTTATAAATGCTTTTAAGTTGATTCTTTTTCATAGAAATCTGTAGGAATCTTTCTTTCTGATATTTTCATAAAAAATGTATTTTCTATTCTGTTAATTTATTAGTTTAGTATTTTCTTTGTTGTTGAGTTAATTTAGGACAAAATAAGTACTTTTG
>NW_021171164.1:0-1069 GCF_002162155.2 Triticum dicoccoides
TTCCTGATTTAATTTAAATCCAGAAAATCAATTACTGCGTCAGCCTGACGTCAGTGTGACGTCAGCAGGTCAACGGAACTGGTCCAGGTCAAACCTGACAGTGGGTCCCGCATGTCAGGGTGATTATTTTAATTAAAACTTAATTAAAACTAATCCTGTTTAATTAACAGGGCTGGGCCCCACCTGTCATTGACTCAGGGGAGTCAACCAGGGCCCACCCGTGGTCAAAGTGGATGTCGGCTGCCGGCGTTTAGTCGCCGGCGAGCCCGACGCGGCGGCGGAAGTGGTTTTGGTCATTTCGGCCACCAGAGGGGCCGCGGAGACCACCGGAGTGGAGCTGAGGCCAACCCGCAGCTCTTGGCGGGGCCCGTTGGGGTCGGGGTGGCCGGAGTCGACGGCGGCGAGCTCGGCTGCGGCCGCCGGGGTTTGGTCGTGCACGGGAACGGTGCTGGAGCTCGAAGTCGAGCAAAGCGAGGCGCTAGGGATGCTCTACGGGGTCTTGCGAACTCGTTGGGCTCGTCGGGGTGACCAAATGGTCACCGGAGCTGCGTCGACGGCGAGCTCGGCGACGGCGGAGGTTCGGCCGTGGTGGGGAGGTGGCTACGGTGAGGGAACGAGGGGAAGGAGAGGGGGAAACGGTGGCGTAGCTCACCGCGGTTGCAGTGGGCGTCGAAGTGGGCTCGGGGACACGCTGGAGACGGCGAATCGACGGCGACGGTGGTCGGAGCCCGAAGAGGGGAACGGCGACGTGGCGGCGATGCAGGGCTTCCGGGGAGCTGTGGAGCGGTGGGGAGGAAGAGGGAGTCGAGGCGGAGCTCCTGAGCTAGTCGGGGGAGCGAGGGGTGGTCGGAGACGGTGGCTATGGCGAACGGCGGCGAGTGTGGTGCTCGGCCGTGTGAGAGAGAGAGCGAGGGAGAGGAGAGGAGAGCCGGGGAAGAGTGAGAGAGAGCAGGGGGGAGGGCGTGGCGTCGTCCAGGGCGTCGAGCGAGGAGGGGAGGCCAGGCAAGCAGGCGAGCAGGTGGCGTGGCGCGGTGGCGCGCGCGCGCGCCGGCCACACTCCCCTCCCTCT
>NW_021171165.1:0-958 GCF_002162155.2 Triticum dicoccoides
AAGTTCGTCGCGCTCAGCCATGCTCCTGGCCACTGCAGCCACCCGTGTGTCGCCGGGCTCGTAAGAGCGAATAGTGGGAGGGTCACGGCCATACACAAGCTTGAACGGAGTCTCTTGGGTTGCTGTCTGGTAGGCGGTGTTGTATATGTACTCAGCCCAGGGAAGCCACCGGAGCCACTGCTTGGGACGATCCCCGGTAAGACACCGTAAATACATCACAATGATCTTGTTAGCAGCCTCCGTTTGACCATCCGACTGCGGGTGAAATGCTGACGTCATGTGCAGCTTTGTCCCCGTGAGGCGCATGAGCTCTCGCCAAAAAGCGGAGGTGAAGACGGGGTCGCGGTCAGAGACCATGGACTGCGGCACGCCATGGAGACGAACAACCTCAGCGAAGAACACCTGTGCCACGGACTCTGCCGTGTATGGGTGGGCTAACGCCACAAAATGGCAATACTTGCTGAAGCGATCCCCCATGGTGAGGATGACAGACTTCCCGCCTACTCGAGGAAGCGCTTCCACGAAGTCGATGCCGATGTCAGTCCACACGCCCGTGGGTACCGGCAGCTGCAGTAGCAGCCCAGCGGGGTGCAAGTGCTCGGACTTGTACCGCTGGCAAGTACCGCAAGTGCGGATGTACTCCTGCACCGTCTTGCGAAGGTTAGGTGCGTGGAAATCGCGGCGGAGACGATGCAATGTGCGCAGGACGCCTTCATGCCCATCATCGTGCACGGCACTGAGAATCTCCTGGAGTAGCGGGGATGACGGCGGAATGTAGAGGCGGCCGTTGAAAGTAACGAGGCCGTCGGAGAGCGCCCAAGGCTGTTGCCGCGCACCTGCCGTGATATCCTCCCGCAGTGCGACGAGCGCCGGATCAGTAGACGTCGCTTGCCGGAGGCGATTGATGAAGTCGAAACGAGGCCCTGAGACCGCCATGATCGTCGTCTCCTCCGTGTCA
>NW_021171166.1:0-1519 GCF_002162155.2 Triticum dicoccoides
GACAGAGATGTGCCCACGAGCAGTCGAGTTCATGTTTCTGGTCCTGAATGTTTCAGCAGAGCTATCAGAGCCGCAGTTATCCCCCCCAATTTCAGGCTGGCAACAGGAGTCAGCAAGTTCACTGGTGAGTCTAAGCCTGAAACTTGGCTTGAAGACTACCGAGTGGCAGTTCAGATCGGTGGTGGGAACGACGAGGTGGCCATGAAGCATTTGCCCCTCATGTTGGAAGGTTCTGCCAGGGCATGGTTGACTCAATTGCCTCCTAGCAGCATTTACACTTGGGAAGATCTGTCCCGAGTGTTCGTCAGAACGTTTGAAGGGACTTGCAAGCGACCAGCGGGATTGACAGAGTTGCAAGTCTGCGTGCAGAAAACCAATGAGACTCTCAGAGAGTATATTCAGAGGTGGATCACTTTGCACCACACTGTGGAAAATGTCTTTGACCATCAGGCAGTATGCGCCTTCAAAGATGGTGTCAAGAACAGAGAACTGAGTTTGAAATTTGGTCGAACCGGTGACATGACCTTGAGTCGGATGATGGAGATTGCTACCAAGTACGCCAACGGCGAAGAAGAAGACCGACTCCGAAGCGGCAAGCACAAGTCGAGTCAGTCGGAAAAAGGAAACACCAGTCGGAAACAGAAGCGGAAGGCTGAACCGGCAGCTCCTGGAGAGGCTCTGGCCGTGACTCAAGGAAAGTTTAAGGGGAAACCAAAAGGATCCTGGAACCCCAAGAAGGTGAAGGATAAAGAAGGGAACGACGTGATGGATATGCCGTGCCACATCCACATGAAGAAAGATGAAGAGGGGAATATCATTTACCCAAAGCACACCACTCGCCAATGTCGACTCCTGATCCAGCAGTTTCAGGGAAAACAGTCTAAGGACAAGGAGAAGGAGCCGGACAAGGCCAAAGACAAAGAGGACAGTGAGGGAGGATATCCGCATATCAACTCCACTCTGATGATCTTCGCAGATGTGGAAAGCAGAAGTCGACTGAAAGTGATTAACCGAGAGGTTAACATGATTGCCCCAGCAAAGGCAAATTATCTGAAGTGGTCTCAAACACCTATCACATTCGACCAATCTGATCACCCGACTCATATTGCCACCCCTGGGAGGCAAGCTTTGGTGGTCGATCCAGTTGTCGAAGGCACTCGACTGACAAAGGTGCTGATGGATGGTGGAAGTGGGCTGAATCTGTTATATGCAGACACGTTGAAAGGTATGGGCATTCCGATGTCCCGACTGAGCACTAGTAACATGAGCTTCCATGGAGTTATACCAGGGAAGAAGGCCGAGTCACTCGGCCAGATAGCTTTGGACGTAGTGTTTGGCGATTCAAAGCATTTTCGCAAAGAAAAGTTGACGTTTGAGGTCGTGGATTTTCAAAGTGCATATCATGCCATTTTGGGGAGACCAGCCTATGCACGGTTCATGGCTCGACCATGTTACGTGTACCTCAAATTGAAGATGCCCGGTCCCAAAGGTGTGATCACTGTCACCGGTGATAGGAAAA
>NW_021171167.1:0-1416 GCF_002162155.2 Triticum dicoccoides
TTGGAAGAGGTTCTCCATCTCGCACAGCGAGCTAGCGACGCTCCAGACCAAGGGATTTCTCCCCCCGGCCTATATGGTCCCGGTTCGAGCCGGACTTGCCACCTATAATGGCGGAGAGCAAGCAGAGAGCGCCCCCAATCCCTCCAAAGGAGAGCGGGTATGCCTTGTCCCTTAATTAATAAGAGGGCTCAGATTTCTGATTCATCCGTTTCTCCGGGGGCCCCTGGAGTTCTATGGCCTCCAGCTGCACAACCTCACGCCTGCCTCCATATTGCATATCGCGGGCTTCATAGCCCTTTGCGAGCTGTTTTTGGGCTGCGAGGTTCATTCCGTGCTGTGGAAAAGGCTATTCTGCCTTGTGCCCCGTTCTAAGAAGGGGTTAATATATCAAGTGGGCAGAGCCGAAGTGTGGCGCATCGCCGGGACCGGATATCTATCCGGAACCCCAAAGAAGGCGTCCGAAGACTGGCCTTCGGAATGGTTTTATATAGAGGACGTCCCGCTGCTGGATCCTGTCCGGATCGGCCTCCCTGAGTTCGACAGTGCTCCCCTAAAGAAGCGCCTCAGCTGGCGTCCATGGAGCCCTCAGAGGGAAAGCGACAAGGACATTCTTTACCTGATGGGCCGGATAAGATTGTTAGCTCATTCCGGACTTACCATGATCGGGGTCTTGGCCGCATGCATCATGCGAGGGGTGCAGCTGCTTCAGTATAGAGGCCGCCCCATGTGGGACTTTAACGGGGAGGTAGACGCCACCCGCCACGGCCGTAAGGGGCTGGATTCGGCTGCCGCTCAAATAAAGATCTTGTCCACTTTGTACAAGGGAGAAGAGGAGGAATTTCTCCGCGTCAACCCTCAGGGTGGATTTTCTATGTACAATCCCCCAAGTTGGGTAAGTGGACACTTTTACTTGCCCATCCGTTTTATATTCCCATTGTTAAATATTCAGTCTAACGACTTCAACGCAGGAACTGCGCCAGGCTGTTAAAGAAATAAACAGCCCTCCTCCACAACCCGAGGATCCGGGACAGTTCCTCGACCCGGCCTCTCAAGAGGATCCAGACTTGTCTGTGGAGCTGATTGATGGGGTGTTTCATCAATTGAGCAAGGACAACGCCTTGGTGGCCATTATGGCCGATTACCCAGGGCTACTCCTAGCCTCACAGGTAACTGAGACCGAAGTCCCAGCACTTTGAAAAGAGATCTATCCTCGTGTGTTTTCGATTGCCGTATGAAAACCGTGTTTTGCAGGGGAGGTCCTTGAGATGGGAGGCCGAGCCTGCGGCGACTAGCCAACGAGGGGCGGCAAGGCCCCGCGGGCTGAAAAGAAGCGCGGTCCGGACTGAGACGCCGGCGCAAAGGTATAGCGTGCCATCTTATTCCCAGGTGTTATTCCTTCAAGGCATACTAACGCTC
>NW_021171168.1:0-1416 GCF_002162155.2 Triticum dicoccoides
TTGGAAGAGGTTCTCCATCTCGCACAGCGAGCTAGCGACGCTCCAGACCAAGGGATTTCTCCCCCCGGCCTATATGGTCCCGGTTCGAGCCGGACTTGCCACCTATAATGGCGGAGAGCAAGCAGAGAGCGCCCCCAATCCCTCCAAAGGAGAGCGGGTATGCCTTGTCCCTTAATTAATAAGAGGGCTCAGATTTCTGATTCATCCGTTTCTCCGGGGGCCCCTGGAGTTCTATGGCCTCCAGCTGCACAACCTCACGCCTGCCTCCATATTGCATATCGCGGGCTTCATAGCCCTTTGCGAGCTGTTTTTGGGCTGCGAGGTTCATTCCGTGCTGTGGAAAAGGCTATTCTGCCTTGTGCCCCGTTCTAAGAAGGGGTTAATATATCAAGTGGGCAGAGCCGAAGTGTGGCGCATCGCCGGGACCGGATATCTATCCGGAACCCCAAAGAAGGCGTCCGAAGACTGGCCTTCGGAATGGTTTTATATAGAGGACGTCCCGCTGCTGGATCCTGTCCGGATCGGCCTCCCTGAGTTCGACAGTGCTCCCCTAAAGAAGCGCCTCAGCTGGCGTCCATGGAGCCCTCAGAGGGAAAGCGACAAGGACATTCTTTACCTGATGGGCCGGATAAGATTGTTAGCTCATTCCGGACTTACCATGATCGGGGTCTTGGCCGCATGCATCATGCGAGGGGTGCAGCCGCTTCAGTATAGAGGCCGCCCCATGTGGGACTTTAACGGGGAGGTAGACGCCACCCGCCACGGCCGTAAGGGGCTGGATTCGGCTGCCGCTCAAATAAAGATCTTGTCCACTTTGTACAAGGGAGAAGAGGAGGAATTTCTCCGCGTCAACCCTCAGGGTGGATTTTCTATGTACAATCCCCCAAGTTGGGTAAGTGGACACTTTTACTTGCCCATCTGTTTTATATTCCCATTGTTAAATATTCAGTCTAACGACTTCAACGCAGGAACTGCGCCAGGCTGTTAAAGAAATAAACAGCCCTCCTCCACAACCCGAGGATCCGGGACAGTTCCTCGACCCGGCCTCTCAAGAGGATCCAGACTTGTCTGTGGAGCTGATTGATGGGGTGTTTCATCAATTGAGCAAGGACAACGCCTTGGTGGCCATTATGGCCGATTACCCAGGGCTACTCCTAGCCTCACAGGTAACTGAGACCGAAGTCCCAGCACTTTGAAAAGAGATCTATCCTCGTGTGTTTTCGATTGCCGTATGAAAACCGTGTTTTGCAGGGGAGGTCCTTGAGATGGGAGGCCGAGCCTGCGGCGACTAGCCAACGAGGGGCGGCAAGGCCCCGCGGGCTGAAAAGAAGCGCGGTCCGGACTGAGACGCCGGCGCAAAGGTATAGCGTGCCATCTTATTCCCAGGTGTTATTCCTTCAAGGCATACTAACGCTC
>NW_021171169.1:0-1819 GCF_002162155.2 Triticum dicoccoides
TTTGTAAATCATCATAATATTTTGTTACAGTTTCACTACCTTGTTTTAAGTGTTGCAACTTCTTAATCATGTCACGAGTATAATAAGCAGGGACGAAAGTATGTCACATGGCAAGTTTCAAATCATCCCAAGTAGTAGGTATATAATCAGGGTGTAACCGACAATATTCACTCCACCAAACCAAAGCATAACCAGTGAAAGAACCAACCGCAACCTTAACCTTTTTATGTTCATCGAAATTATGGGAAGCAAATATATTTTTTATGTCGAACTCCCATTCAATATATAAAGCAGGTTTAAAACGGCCATTAAATGGTGGTATAGATACATTAACCTGATCATGTGCATTTGGATGTTTGTGCACCTCTCGTGACGGTTGTGGTACTTGCAAAGGTGGTGGCACGTCTCCCGCGATCGACGAAGCCCATGAATTGACTCTGGATCCTGTCATGATTAGTAGAACAAGAAAAAAACCCAAAAATAATGTTCCTATAACTACTAGGATGTGGTGGTAAAACGCTCACAGTAAAGCAAATATCAATGTCTTACACGTTCTTACCATGCAGCAGGCGGTGATCGGCAACCAGCGGTGTCAAGTAACTCCGAATATTGAGTAAAGCGATTGCCAGGGGAGCGTACGTATACACGGTGTAGAAATATGTGGAGCTGGGTTGGCTATATATGGTAGCAAAAGATTAGCAATAATCAATTCAAAGATGCAATGTTGAATAAACGCTCAACGACGGTACTGTGCTAGTCCTAGGCTAGACCGGACTAGAGACGCGAGCCTAGAACACTAATGAGGTCATGGCGTAGCACAACTAGCATCAATGAAGGATACTAAGTAGCTTTTGACAGCAAGATATAAGTGAAGATCACAACGGCAGTGAAGATAATGATAAAAACAACTGCCAAGCAGGATATACAACAACTCTCTCTCCAACTTTCCTCTTGAAAAGTTTGAGACAATTTTCTGATAAATTCTTTCAAAGAATGCTACTAACTCAAGCTTTCCAATGCAAAAAGAATCACTCAATTCCGAGTTGATATGAGGAGTCAAAGAATTCTAAAACTGGCCTGAAAAATTGGAACAAGTTGTGTTCACAAACTTCAGAGGGCAAAAAGACCTATTTAGAAGCCGATTTTGAGGTGTCAAATATTGAACAAGCTTCTGCAACAATTTAGATGCGGCTCGTCTCTAGCTTCAATTTGAGTACTCACGGAGCCAAAACGGACTTCGTATGAGGAAGATACACCTGTTTTACTGAACAGTGTGCAAAACAGATTCCAATCCGAATTCAGGTACGAGATTGATTCTAGATAGATTCGATTTTTTGTTTTTTTTTCTCCTCTTTTTTTTTCTCACACTTTTTTTTCTTTTCCTCCTTTTTTTTCTCTGACATTTTTTTTCCTTTTTTTTCTCTCGTTTTTTTCTCTCTTTTTTTCTCCCTCTTTCCAAAACAAACTAGATAAGATGCAGATTGGATCAAGTGAAGATGTGAACGATCTCAACTATTATTATGACAATGAATGGTGGGTAGCACGTGGTGGAAATTGATGGATGGGTGGTGGACAGCGGAAGAGATAATGATGCAGCGGTGGCGTGACTAATGTGAACAGAACTCGAAACTCTAAACGAACTAGACACTAAGACCAGCAACTCGACACGACGATGCAATCGATAATTCAACTATGCAATCAATGAAAAGAAAATTGCAAAGGCTCAGACTGGCTTGGACCAAGGATGAATAGATCTAACTCTTTTTTGTGGCTTTTTCTTGGACAATAGGTAAGAAAGTAAATCTAATCTAGGAAAACT
>NW_021171170.1:0-1011 GCF_002162155.2 Triticum dicoccoides
AAGTCGGAAAAATGCGTCTTCATAGGATACCCAAAAGAAACTATTGGGTACACCTTCTACCTCAGATCCGAAGGCAAGATCTTTGTTGCCAAGAATGGGTCCTTTCTGGAGAAAGAGTTTCTCTCGAAAGAAGTAAGTGGGAGGAAAGTAGAGCTTGATGAAGTATTACCTCTTGAACCGGAAAATGGCGCAACTCAAGAAAATGTTCCTGAGGTGCCTGCACCGACTAGAGAGGAAGTTAATGAAAATGATCAAGATACTTCTGATCAAGCCCCTACTGAAATTCGAAGGTCCACAAGGACACGTTCCGCACCAGAGTGGTACGGCAACCCTGTCTTGGAAATCATGCTGTTAGACAACGGTGAACCTTCGAACTATGAAGAAGCGATGGCGGGCCCGGATTCCAACAAATGGCTAGAAGCCATGAAATCCGAGATAGGATCCATGTATGAAAACAAAGTATGGACTTTGACTGACTTGCCCGTTGAGCGGCGAGCCAAAGAAAATAAATGGATCTTTAAGAGGAAGACAGACGCAGATGGTAATGTGACCATCTATAAAGCTCGGCTTGTCGCTAAGGGTTATCGACAAGTTCAAGGGGTTGACTACGATGAGACTTTCTCACCGGTAGCGAAGCTGAAGTCCGTCCGAATCATGTTAGCAATTGCCGCATTCTATGATTACGAAATATGGCAAATGGACGTCAAAACGGCATTCCTTAATGGTTTCCTTAAGGAAGAATTGTATATGATGCAGCCGGAAGGTTTTGTCGATCCTAAGAATGCTGACAAAGTGTGCAAGCTCCAACGCTCGATTTATGGGCTGGTGCAAGCATCTCGGAGTTGGAACATTCGCTTTGATGAGATGATCAAAGCGTTTGGGTTTACACAGACTTATGGAGAAGCATGCGTTTACAAGAAAGTGAGTGGGAGCTCTGTAGCATTTCTCATATTATATGTAGATGACATACTTTTGATGGGAAATGATATAGAACTCTTGGACAGCATCAAG
>NW_021171171.1:0-755 GCF_002162155.2 Triticum dicoccoides
GTTTAAATATGTTCAAACTTGTTTAAATAATAACAGTAATATTTTTTTTATAAGACAATAGCATTTAAAAAGCTGTTTGATACTAATTTTTTTTATAAGACGGTGCGCGGGGTGCGGGGGGTCGGCGGCGGCGGTTGAGTAGGGGAATCGAGGGTGCGGGGGGTCGGCGGCGGCGGCCGGTGGACTAGGGGGGTGCTCGGCGGCGAGGGGGGCCGGATCTGGTGAGGTGGGATAGCGATCGAGATGGAGGGGGATCGAGATCGAGTGTCCATGAAATTTAAAAATATTCATGATAGTTCATCATCGTCGTCATGTTCGATCCTCGGGTCACCGTACTTGTCGAAGTCTTGCTCATTGGCTACTCCATCCATTCCGATGATCTTCCTTTTGCCTCTCCTCACGACAACACGACTGGGCTTTGGCGGGTCGGTAATGAAGAAGCATTGGTCCACTTGGGAAGCCAGTACCCATGGCTCATTTTTCGCGGTGACGTTTGCGCCCGCGGTCTTGGATTTGGCTTCGGGTATAACCATGGTGGTGAAATACTGGTCTTCTTTTATGACGTTCTTGGCCCATCTGACACGGAACATCGGGACCTTCTCTCCAGCGTAGCTCAGCTCCCAGATCTCCTCGATCCTTCCGTAGTATCTGTCCTTGTCGTTACCGGTGTAGGATTCCATCGTTACCCCGGAGTTCTGATAACCATCGCTCTTCATGTCCTTGGCCTCGGTGTAGAATGTGTAGCCGTTGATATC
>NW_021171172.1:0-1374 GCF_002162155.2 Triticum dicoccoides
TGTCACATCCTAGTTAGCCATGCATTAGAGTGTTGCATCATGTCTACTTTTTCATCAGAAACTTGAAATGGGGATGACAGAACCCCCAGTCCCCTCTGAAACCAACTAGGGTTTACTAAAAAAACTTTTCAATGAACCTGAAATGCCCTTCTAAAATGCCCATCATTTTTGTCTTGGTTCAGAACCTCTGCCAAAAGTGGTGCACATTTTCCTAGGCCATCTTAGGGTTTTTGAATTAAGTCATAAATATTTGAATTTGGGCATTTAAAATTATATAAAATATTTAAATGCTCAAATATCTCCAAACTAAAATGTTTCATGTTGGAAATAATCCAACTATGGACCAGGAGTAATTTGGTGATTTTAGGAGTTGCCTAAGTATTTTATTTAATTCAACAAAGCTGCAGAATTATTAAAAAAGAACAGAAACAGAAAGAAAAGGGAAAACTTACCTGGCGCCACCACAGGCCCACCAGCCAGCCCACCTGGCCGGCCCAGCCCGGCCACCGCTCCAGCGAGCTGCTTGGCTTGCCAGGCAGGCAGCCAAGGTGCTCGGCGGCGGCACCGCAGCTCGCCACGCAGCTGCACGCCGCCCTGCCTCCCCCTCTCGCCGCCCTGATGGCCTGGACGAGCTCCACGTCGCGCCCCGACCCTCCTGGACACCTCCATTCGCCCCCAGTTTCTCTCCCTCGCGCTCCCACGCCATGGCTGACGCCACCGTCGCCGCACCACCGCCGTAGCCGTGCTCTCCGTCGTCTCCACGCCGCGCCACCCTGTCCAGAAGCTCCGCCGTCCTCTACTTCATCGAGCTAGCCGAGCCCCGTGTGCTCGTGCGGCCCGAGACCACCGCACCGACCTCGCCCGAGCTCACCGTCGCCGGAGATCCCCTTCAACGCCGTCGCCGCCTCAGCTCGTCCCCGACCTCGCCGGTGGCCTCTACGGGAGCGCTGTGAGCCTAGCTACTCCTCCGACCCTCTCTCTCTCATTCCTGAGCCGTGTAGCCACCGCACGAGGATCACACGCCCGCACCGCCGCGGATCTCGTCGCCGACGTGCTTCCGCCACACTCCGGCCACAAGATGGTGTCCATCTTACTCACCGAGTCCCGCAGCACCTAGCTAGCCACTCCACGAGCCTCACCGACCCCTCTAGCGCCAAGTTCATCTTCGACCGAACCCCGGTGGCCGCCAAAGTCGTCGCCGGCGCAAACTCCGGCCACCCCGACCCCAACGGACTCCGCCAAGAGCTGCGGTTTGTCCTCAGCTCCACTCCGGTGGTCTCCGCGGCCCATTTGGTGGCCGAAATGGCCAAAACCACTCCCGCCGCCGCGTCGGGCTCGCCGGCGGCTAAACGCCGGCGTCGCTGGCTTTGACTT
>NW_021171173.1:0-1374 GCF_002162155.2 Triticum dicoccoides
TGTCACATCCTAGTTAGCCATGCATTAGAGTGTTGCATCATGTCTACTTTTTCATCAGAAACTTGAAATGGGGATGACAGAACCCCCAGTCCCCTCTGAAACCAACTAGGGTTTACTAAAAAAACTTTTCAATGAACCTGAAATGCCCTTCTAAAATGCCCATCATTTTTGTCTTGGTTCAGAACCTCTGCCAAAAGTGGTGCACATTTTCCTAGGCCATCTTAGGGTTTTTGAATTAAGTCATAAATATTTGAATTTGGGCATTTAAAATTATATAAAATATTTAAATGCTCAAATATCTCCAAACTAAAATGTTTCATGTTGGAAATAATCCAACTATGGACCAGGAGTAATTTGGTGATTTTAGGAGTTGCCTAAGTATTTTATTTAATTCAACAAAGCTGCAGAATTATTAAAAAAGAACAGAAACAGAAAGAAAAGGGAAAACTTACCTGGCGCCACCACAGGCCCACCAGCCAGCCCACCTGGCCGGCCCAGCCCGGCCACCGCTCCAGCGAGTTGCTTGGCTTGCCAGGCAGGCAGCCAAGGTGCTCGGCGGCGGCACCGCAGCTCGCCACGCAGCTGCACGCCGCCCTGCCTCCCCCTCTCGCCGCCCTGATGGCCTGGACGAGCTCCACGTCGCGCCCCGACCCTCCTGGACACCTCCATTCGCCCCCAGTTTCTCTCCCTCGCGCTCCCACGCCATGGCTGACGCCACCGTCGCCGCACCACCGCCGTAGCCGTGCTCTCCGTCGTCTCCACGCCGCGCCACCCTGTCCAGAAGCTCCGCCGTCCTCTACTTCATCGAGCTAGCCGAGCCCCGTGTGCTCGTGCGGCCCGAGACCACCGCACCAACCTCGCCCGAGCTCACCGTCGCCGGAGATCCCCTTCAACGCCGTCGCCGCCTCAGCTCGTCCCCGACCTCGCCGGTGGCCTCTACGGGAGCGCTGTGAGCCTAGCTACTCCTCCGACCCTCTCTCTCTCATTCCTGAGCCGTGTAGCCACCGCACGAGGATCACACGCCCGCACCGCCGCGGATCTCGTCGCCGACGTGCTTCCGCCACACTCCGGCCACAAGATGGTGTCCATCTTACTCACCGAGTCCCGCAGCACCTAGCTAGCCACTCCACGAGCCTCACCGACCCCTCTAGCGCCAAGTTCATCTTCGACCGAACCCCGGTGGCCGCCAAAGTCGTCGCCGGCGCAAACTCCGGCCACCCCGACCCCAACGGACTCCGCCAAGAGCTGCGGTTTGTCCTCAGCTCCACTCCGGTGGTCTCCGCGGCCCATTTGGTGGCCGAAATGGCCAAAACCACTCCCGCCGCCGCGTCGGGCTCGCCGGCGGCTAAACGCCGGCGTCGCTGGCTTTGACTT
>NW_021171174.1:0-947 GCF_002162155.2 Triticum dicoccoides
TATTGTACCGGGAAGGTTCTAGAAGGTTCCGGAGTGGGGCCCACCTGCATGGGGGGACCCACATGGACGTGGGTAGTGGGGGCAAGGCCCCACACCCCTGGTCAAGGCGCACCAAGATCCCCCCTTAGAAGGAATAAGATCATATCCCGAAGGGATAAGATCAAGATCCCTAAAAAGGGGGGATAACAATCGGTGGGGAAGGAAATAATGAGATTTCTTTCCTCCCACCTTGGCCAACGCCCCAATGGACTTGGAGGGCAAGAAACCAGCCCCTCCACCCCTATATATAGTGGGGAGGCGCATGGGAGCTATACACGAAGTTCTGGCACAGCCCTACCTCTCTCCCTACTCCTCCTCTCCCATGGTGCTTGGCGAAGCCCTGCTGGATTGCCACGCTCCTCCACCACCACCACGCCGTTGTGCTGCTGTTGGATGGAGTCTTCCTTAACCTCTCCCTCTCTCCTTGCTGGATCAAGGCGTGGGAGACGTCACCGGGCTGTACGTGTGTTGAACGCGGAGGTGCCGTCCGTTCGACACTAGGATCATCGGTGATTTGAATCACGACGAGTACGACTCCATCAACCCCGTTCACTTGAACGCTTCCGCTTAGAGATCTACAAGGGTATGTAGATGCACTCTCTTTCTACTCGTTGCTGGTCTCTCCATAGATAGATCTTGGTGACACGTAGGAAAATTTTGAATTTCTGCTACGTTCCCCAACAGTGGCATCATGAGCTAGGTCTATTGCGTAGATTCTTTGCACGAGTAGAACACAAAGTAGTTGTGGGCGTTGATGTTGTTCAATATGCTTACCGTTACTAGTCCAATCTTGTTTCGACGGTATTGTGGGATGAAGCGGCCCGGACCGACCTTACACGTACTCTTACGTGAGACAGGTTCCACCGATTGACATGCACTTGGTGCATAAGGTGGCTAGCGGGTGCCAG
>NW_021171175.1:0-1384 GCF_002162155.2 Triticum dicoccoides
GACCGGGTCTATCTCTACATAGGTAGATCTTCTCTACGTCATGTCATCATTCTTATTGCATTACTCTATCTTTCCATGAAGTTAATACACTAGATGCATGTTGGATAGCGGTCGATGTGTGGAGTAATAGTAGTAGATGCAGGCATGAGTCGGTCTACTAATGTTGGACGTGATGCCTATAATTATCATTGCCTGGATATCGTCATGATTATTCGAAGTTCTATCAATTGCCCAACAGTAATTTGTTTACCCACCGTTTGCTATTTTTCTCGAGAGGAGCCACTAGTGAAACCTACAGCCCCCGGGTCTTCTTTCTCATATATTTGCCTTTGCGATCTACTTTTCTCTTGCAATTTATTTCAGATCTATTAAACCAAAAATATAAAAATACCTTGCTGCATTTTATTCTATTTATTTTATTTGGCATTCGATCTATCAATCTACTACAATTTATCTCATGTCCGTTTGCCTATCTTGAGGCGCCGTACCCCGAAAGGGATTGACAACCCCTTTAACACATTAGGTTGTGAGGATTTGTTATCTGTGTGCAGGGGCTGTTTACGTTGTGTTGCTTGGTTCTCCTACTGGTTCGATAACCTTGGTTTCATATCTGAGGGAAATACCTACCGCCGTTGTGCTGCATCATCCCTTCCTCTTTGGGGAAATACCGACGTAGCTTCAATCGACATCAAAGGGAATTTCTGGCGCCGTTGCTGGGGAGGATCTTCAACATATACCTAATCACAAATCTCATCTCCTTGCAATTTACATTATTTTCCATTTTCCTATCGTTTTCCTCTCCCCCACTTCACAAAAATTTGCCGTTTTATTTGCTCCTTTTTTCTATTCGCCGTTTTCTTGCCGGATCTGTTTTTGTGTGCGTTCTTGTTTGCGTAATCATGATGACTCAAAGAAAATATTATGATGTTCCTTACCCCAATATTTTGCTTGAAATTGAGAAAAGTACTAAGGAATATATGACTACACAATTTGAGCATAATAAGTATTTTACCGAAGAACTTAAGGAGCACTTTGTTGTGCTAGATGCTATTACAAAACAACTTGATGATATTAGTAGAGAAGTTTGCAATCTCCAATCTAAGTATGCTTTTGCTAAAAGTTTGCTAGGAAAAATATCCGATGCACAAGCTACCTTAGTAAATCAAATGGCTGCTAAACCAATCTTGTTAGAAGATAAAGATGATGAAAATCTTAAGATGATTGGTATTTCTTCTATTGATTCCTTGTTTAGTAAAGTTAAGATTGATGAAAAAGGACTGGAGAAGAGTCAACTTTAGGTAGAAGGTGTCCCAATATTTCAGAGGGTGAAAATCTTGTTGAGAAAATTGATTAAAGTGGGTTTGGAGAGGTCAAAACTTTAACT
>NW_021171176.1:0-5100 GCF_002162155.2 Triticum dicoccoides
TCATCAGCACGTGACAGTCATGAGACTTCATCCCGCTGAACTTCTGCTTCGCTGGGTCTAGGTATCTGATTATCTTCCCCGCGTAACCGTAAGGAAGTTTTACTCCTAGGAGGCAGGTGAAAAACTGCTCGATCTCCTCCTGACTTAGAGTGAAGCACGCGGGAGGGTAGTCATTTCCGGTCTTCTTGGCCTTTTTGCCTTTGCGACGACTTTCCGTGTCCTACTTCGCCTCATCATCATCATCATCATCCTCATTTCTTGCCCGGCCCCGTCCATGGATGACTTGATAGTCATCTTCATCACCTTGCCACCGATAGCCATCCATGAAACCACGGAAGAGCAGGTGGTCCCGCACCTGCCCGGAATCCGGGTCCGCAATAAGGCTCTTCATCTTGCATCTTTGACATGGACATCTTATCTCCGTCTCGTTCTTTTGAAGCATCTCGGCCTTCGTGGACCTCAAAAACCTATTCACGATGCCTTCAGTCATCGTGCGGACCATGGTCGCCTGCGGGGTAGAGCAAAACGATATGTTAGAACCAAGAAAATTTTTGGCATTACCTTCCCTAAAAATAGGACCAAAAAGAATGCATAGTGCCAAAATTCTCGCCGAAACGGAAATGAATCAAAACATTCCGGCAAAATATTGGCAACTATCGCATATTTCAAATACCGGTACCTTCAAACACAAACATATATGCAAAACCACAAACACATGCAACACCACAAACATACATAGATCTAGCTAGGCCACAAAAAGTGCATGTGCACGTTGTTGGAGCGAGCTAGGGAGAAAAAAAAGTAGATCTATATCATGAAGATAGCTTTCCCTTACTTACCTATCAAAAAAAGGTAATTTCACCACTTAATTTTGTTGAATCTATGGTGGAAATGAGGTGAGGAGGAGGAGATGGCCGAAAGCTTGGAGAAGGAGGTGGATGGAATGAAGTGGGGAAAGTGAGTGGGTAGGTGTGGGCTGTCCAAAATATCTTGTTGGTGCCAGGTTACTAATGGCGCACCGTCGTCTCCGGCATCGTCGTCCATACCGTCGATGTCTTCGGAGTCGTAGTCTAGCATGTCGGTTAGATCGTCGACAGTGGCTACAAAGTGGGTGGTGGGTGGGCTTTGAATTTCTTCGTCGTCCGCGTCCCAACCGTCCTGACCGCAGTCCGGCCAGGGCTCTCCTGATAACGAGAGATACTTTAGCGAATTCTGGATGTCGCCAAAGGGTGAGTGCTGAAAGGTGTCCGCGGCGGTGAACTCCATGATCGGCGCCCAATCGGATTCGATTGGTAGAGGCGCAGGAGGTTCGGAGTCCGGCGAGGAGTCCGGCACCTCGGAGTCACGAGCTTTACAAGGGACAAGGTCAGTATTCGGCTCCATCGCCGTAGAGGTTGCATCCCCCGAGGCGGTGTCTAGCCACCCGTCCTCGATCTGCGCGGTCGGCTCCGAATTAAGGATCGGAGCGGACTCATGTGCGGCCTTCAGGGCATTGTCCGGCAGCAGAGCTAAATCATGCCCATCGTGACAGTGCGGCGCGCTCGGCTGTGGCTCGAATCCATCGAAGATCAAGTCCTCGCGAATGTCAGCCGTGAAGTTTAGGCTTCCATATCTGACCTGATGGCCAGGGGCGTAGATTTCGATCTGCTCCAGATGGCCAAGCGAGTTGGCCCGTAGTGCAAAGCCGCCGAACACGAAGATCTGTCCGGGGAGAAAAGTCTCACCCTGGACTGCGTCGTTGTGGATGATCGAAGGAGCCATCAGGCCTATCGGTGACGACACAGAGGAACTCTCAATGAAAGCACCAATGTCGGTATCAAAACCGGCGGATCTCGGGTAGGGGGTCCCGAACTGTGCGTCTAGGCGGATGGTAACAGGAGACAAGGGACACGATGTTTTCACCCAGGTTCGGGCCCTCTCGATGGAGGTAAAACCCTACTCCCACTTGATTGATATTGATGATATGGGTAGTACAAGAGTGGATCTACCACGAGATCAAGGAGGCTAAACCCTAGAAGCTAGCCTATGGTATGATTGTTGTAATGGTTGTTCGTCCTACGGACCAAAACCCTCTGGTTTATATAGACACCGGAGAGGGCTAGGGTTACATAGAGTCGGTTACAATGGTAGGAGATCTACATGTCCGTATTGCCAAGCTTGCCTTCCACGCCAAGGAAAGTCCCATCTGGACACGGGACGAAGTCTTCAATCTTGTATTTTCATAGTCTTTGAGTCCGGCCGATGATGATAGTCCGGCTATCCGGACACCCCCTAGTCCAGGACTCCCTCAGCGGGTAATCCTAGGATGGCAGCCGTCGCCGTTGATGCATTTTCTTCCTATTGAATCTAGTGTGTTTCATTTGCAGTGCCCAAAGTGCGAGGACCCTACAGGTTTCTGTGCCCTCGGCGAGATGCCACACTTGTTCCTTCTCATCCTAACACAGGATTCTAAAACACGCACAGTATGTTCCTAGAATCCTCTTTTCTATCCGGGAGGGTGGGGTTTTTTTGAACATGTTGTCGACTAATTTGGAAATTTGGATTGCTTTATTTGGATAAAATGTACTACTAGTACGATGGTTAACACTGACATGAAGGAGGAAATTATTTCTAGATTTGGATAGGGAATACATTGTGTTCTCATATTATTTTTCCTGCAGTGCATTATTTGCTCTGCCAGAACACGTGTACTCAAGATGCTCGGCCTTGCCATAACTGAATACACTAGTTTAATGGTCACAGTGAAGACAAGCCATGGATATAAGTTCCGAGTTGGGTTCATGAACCAAGAAGATCGCTGCTTTTTTATGGCCAAACTTGGATAAACTTTCTCAAGTGTTACAGACTGAAAGTTGGCGCACAAATGTTGATGGAAATAGCAGAACCTAGTCTCATCTTCACAGCGATCTTCTGCCCCGACGTCGTTCCAATTGTTCATCCATGTTAGTTTTGTATCTGGTTCTTGCTTGTTGCCTTGATTGCTTCTTAATCCACCTATTCTGTCTAACTAATCACAATTTAACTTTAGAAGTAGCAACGAATCTCTCACGAAGGTGCTACTTCTAACAAATATTTTCTTATAATTGGTGGCACGTGTAGGTTTTTTCAGAGTTAAGCAGGCTGCTCATTTGTTATTCTATAAGAACTCGGCTGTTACTGATGGCACTGAAGTTGACTGGGACGACATCCACAAGTTCCTACACTTTATTGATCGTCTTGAGGTCCTTGTGGGGCGTTTCAATGGTGGAAGGCCACGTGGGATATGTGTGCCACTGCTGCACTCGTTGAATAGGTCCAACTGTGTCGAGAAACTTATGGTACAAGCTGTTTTCTGTTATATATGTTGTGCATAAACTATTGCTTATACACAGTTTTACAGCTGTGATCTTCTTGAAACAGAAACTGCCCAGTTCTATTGTTCCTATACAGATGCCTGACCATGGTCGGGTCAGACTTGCTCTTGGTCACAACATGATGTTTATGTCGACCTACTCCATTCCCCTTGGAGGTGAAAAGATACTTATTCATGGGTGGTCTCAAATAATGAAGGCTCGTCCATCTTGGAGAATAGGGCAGAAGATTATGTTCCTGGTTTTCCATGGCTCTAAAGCGAATATCCAATTTATTGACCACATTGCGAGATGAAGCCGCTTTCAGAAGGTTGTGGATGCGTGGGGTGGCGCCTGGGCCTTGTCCTGGGGCTTGGCGGCCTCACCCTTGGTTAACTGTAGGCAAAGTAGCACTATTCGAGGCGTGCTTTGTACGGTTGAACCTGTATAAGTACTCATACTGCTTTCAGCTATTGTTGTTAAGTGCCCCTGCTGGTTTCAGTTAAGGTTGTTAAGTACTCCTGCTGCTTTTACAGTCTGTCGTGTTTCTTCAGTCCTGTCTTCCTGCAACCGCCAAAACCAAACCAGCACTGACGGGGTCGCCTGCTTCCGTCTCCCACAGCTGGCTGCGCCTCAGCGCACGCATCGCCGCCCCATCGTCTCCTAAATCGTTAACACCGTCGTTCGAGGCCTCGCCGTCATCTTTCGCGCGCTTTGGTGTGCTCGCCGCGGCGCCGCCCTCTCACGTTGAAAACATGGTCAACAAACGAACATGAATCGACAGAAGTATGTGGAGAGGATGATAGTAGGGGCCCACCATGTCAGCATATGGAAAAATAAAATGCTTCCTCCTAGTGTTTTCCTGACATCTGGGACCCATGACATTGTGAGCGTATATAATCAATAGACAAGAGAACAACACAAGATCGGCTGACACCTGGGACGTAGCTGCTCGAGCAGTATGTTTTTTGTTATTGTTGAGACGGAGCAGGGTTTGAACTAGGTTGTGGCCCGTCTAGCCTAGGCTTATACTTTATGTTCACCATGTGACCAGCCCAGCTATTTTTTCTTTGTGAAGAGCCCAACTAATTTTTTTTCTGAAGAATACCCAATCCATGCCTACTTATTTTTCTACGCCCTGATGGGCTGCAACTCTTTCAAGACGCCTGCAAATCTTGAAAGTAATATGAAATGGGTTGTAAATACAAAACAGATGACAAATTGGCAATTACTTTATAATTTCTGAATTTTTCACATTTTCAGATTCCTATTTCACTGGGCTTTAACCTAATTTAAATATATCTACAAAGTACTTTAAATCTGGCTCGACATTTCGGTATTAAAAATAGCTTGGAACCCACAGAAATATGCGAAATTTCATTTAAATTTTTACCCTAGCCCTGGCCAACCAAAAAAATGGACTGCAATAAATTGCATAAGAAGTTGCAATGAGCTATATATAAATTATTTAAAAAAGAGGGAATGGTCTGACTTGTGGGCCTATTAAGTTGACGCGTATGCAAGATTTTTTTACTTATTATATACATCAACAAACGATTCTAGCAGACATAACCGTTGGATGTCAATCCAACGGCCGTCGTTTTCTTCAATCTCTGATCTTCTTGCTCCAGCCGCCAAATCCAGCGCAGGGGGGACCGCCTGCTCCCGCCTCCTATGGCCTGTTGTGCTGCCGCGCAGGCCTCAGCGCCCCCTACTACTCCCACCGCTGGCCAGGGCATCCCTCTACTCACCCACACCCCTATTATTCTGC
>NW_021171177.1:0-770 GCF_002162155.2 Triticum dicoccoides
GTGGGGGTGAGTTGTCACATCCTAGCTAGCCATGCATTAGAGTGTTGCATCATGTTTACTTTTTCATCAGAAACTTGAAATGGGGATGACAGAACCCCCAGTCCCCTCTGAAACCAACTAGGGTTTACTAAAAACTTTTTCAATGAACCTGAAATGCCCTTCTAAAATGCCCATCATTTTTGTCTTGGTTCAGAACCCCTGCCAAAAGTGGTGCACATTTTCCTAGGCCATCTTAGGGTTTTTGAATTAAATCATAAATATTTGAATTTGGGCATTTAAAATTATATAAAATATTTAAATGCTCAAATACCTCCAAACTAAAATGTTTCATGTTGGAAATAATCCAACTATGGACCAGGAGTAATTTGGTGATTTTTGAAGTTGCCTAGGTATTTTATTAAATTCAACAAAGTTGCAGATATATTAAAAAAAGAAACAGAAACAGAAAAAGGGGAAACTTACCTGGCGCCGCCGCAGGCCCACCAGCCAGCCCACCTGGCCGGCCCAGCCCGGCCACCGCTCCAGCGAGCTGCTTGGCTCGCCAGGCAGGAAGCCAAGGTGCTCGGCGGCGGCACCGCAGCTCGCCACGCAGCTGCTCGCCGCCTCGCCGCCTCCCTCGCCCGGCTAACGCCGTGGATCGGCCTCCCTCTCTCCCCCGAACCCCCCAGACACCCCCTCTCCTCTCCAGCTCCTCCCCCTCGCACGCCCCAGCCATGGCCGACGCCATCGCCGCCACCCCCACGCCGTAGCCACGCCCTCCGTCCACCCCA
>NW_021171178.1:0-1381 GCF_002162155.2 Triticum dicoccoides
TGCAAACACAACATGTTTTCTACCCTTATCTCCAGCAAGTTTATATTTAGCATTCATACGCTCAATGTTTTCCTTAGTTAACTCATGCATTTTTAAAATCAATTCAGCACGTTGTTTAGCATCAAAATTAACCTTCTCCGAAGATGGAAGAGGCAACAAATCAATAGGTGCACGAGGTAGGAAACCATACACAACTTCAAAAGGGCACATCTTAGTAGTAGAATGCAATGAACGATTATAAGCAAATTCAATATGAGGCAAGCATTCCTCCCACATTTTCTTATTATTCTTCAAAACAGCCCTAAGCATAGTAGACAACGTTCTATTGACTACTTCAGTTTGTCCATCAGTTTGGGGGTGACAAGTAGTACTAAAAAGCAGTTTAGTCCCCAACTTAGCCCATAAACATCTCCAAAAGTGGCTAAGAAATTTAGTATCACGATTTGAAACAATAATATTTGGCACACCATGCAAGCGAATAATTTCACGAAAGAACAAATCAGCAACATTAACAGCATCATCGCTTTTATGACATGGTATAAAGTGTGCCATTTTCGAGAATCTATCCACGACAACAAATATGCTTTCCCTCCCCTTCTTTGTTCGAGGTAAACCTAAAACAAAGTCCATAGATATATCCTCCCAAGGAACACTAGGTACAGTTAAAGGCATATATAAACCATGAGGATTGAGTCGTGACTTAGCTTTTTGACATGTAGTGCAGCGAGAAATAAAACGCTCAACATCCCGTCTCATCTTTGGCCAAAAGAAATGTGTAGCAAGTACGTCCTTCGTCTTCTTCACGCCAAAGTGTCCCATTAATCCTCCTCCATGTGCCTCCTGCAACAACAAAAGACGAACGGAGCTAGCTGGAATGCATAGCTTGTTAGCACGAAACACAAATCCATCGTTAACGACAAACTTGTTCCACATTCTTCCTTCTTTACAATTCTGCATTACATCTTTAAAATCAGCATCATGCACATATTGATCTTTGATGGTCTCCAAACCAAATATTTTGAAGTCAAGTTGTGAAAGCATAGTATAGCGTCGAGACAATGCATCAGCAATAACATTTTCTTTTCCCTTCTTGTGTTTAATGACATAAGGGAAAGTCTCAATGAATTCAACCCATTTAGCATGTCTACGATTCAGTTTAGCTTGACTTTTAATATGTTTCAAAGATTCATGATCAGAATGTATAACAAATTCTTTGGGCCATAAATAATGTTGCCATGTTTCTAAAGTCCGAACAAGAGCATATAATTCTTTATCATAAGTAGAATAATTCAGACTAGGCCCACTCAATTTTTCAGAAAAGTATGCAACAGGTTTGTCATCTTGTAATAACACACCTCCTAATCCAATTCCACTAGCATCA
>NW_021171179.1:0-1323 GCF_002162155.2 Triticum dicoccoides
GACCCAGGTGGGTTGTGCCCACCTCGGTGGCCTCCTGCACCGCCTCTTTGATCTATAAATACCGAAATATTTCAGAAACCCCATGAGAGTCGACGAAAATCAATTCCAGTTGCCGCAAGTTCCAGAACCACCAGATCTAATCTAGACACCAACACGGAGGGGTTCATCATCCTCATTGGTGCCTCTCCGATGATGCGTGAGTAGTTCATTGTATACCTACGGGTCTGTAATTAGTAGCTAGATGGCTTCCTCTCTCTCTCTTCTGATTCTCAATACAATGGTCTCTTGGAGATCTATTTGATGTAACTCTGTTTGCGGTGTGTTTATTGGGATCCGATGAACTTTGAGTTTATGATCAGATCTATGTTTTTATCCATGGAAGTTATTTGAGTGTTTTGATCTCTTCTATGCATGATTACTTATAGCCTCATATTTCTTCTTCGAATCTTTAGTTTAGTTAGGCCAACTAGATCGATTTTTCTTGCCATGTGAAGAGGTGCTTTGTGATGGGTTTGATCTTACGGTGCTTGATCCAAGTGACAGAAGGGGAGCCGACACGTATGCATCGTTGCTATTAAGGATAACAAGATGGGGTCTATTTCTACATAAATAGATCTTGTCTACCTCATGTCATCATTCTTATTGCATTACTCCGCTTCTCCATGAACTTAATACACTAGATGCATGTTGGATACCGGTCGATGTGTGGAGTAATTGTAGTAGATGCAGGCAGGAGTCAGTCTACTAATCTTGGACGTGATGCATATATAATGATCATTGCCTGGATATCGTCATGATTATTTGAATATCTATCAATTGCCCAACAGTAATTTGTTTACCCAATGTATGCTAATTTTCTCGAGAGAAGCCACTAGTGAAATCTACGACCCCCCGTGTCTCTTCTTTATTATATTTGCCTTCACGATCTATTTTTATTTGCTTTTATTTTCAAATCTATTAATCCAAAAACCCAAAAATACCTTGCTGCAATTTATTGTTATTTATTTTATCTCGCGTTCCCGCGAGATCTATTTATCCAATCTACTACAATTTTACCTATGTTTTTACCCATGAGGGATTGACAACCCCTCTCTTACGTCGGGTTGCAAATATTTGTTCTTTGTGTGCAGGAGTTGTTTACGTGGTGTTGCGTGGTTCTCCTACTGGTTCGATAACCTTGGTCTCATCACTGAGGGAAATACCTACCATAGTTGTGCTGCATCATCCCTTCCTCTTTGGGGAAATACCGATGTAGTTCAAGCTGCATCACGCGCCGATACGTCGGCGCCGCGGTTCGTCAAGGGGATGCATGGCGATCCTCTT
>NW_021171180.1:0-1015 GCF_002162155.2 Triticum dicoccoides
CTGATGACTTGAGTAGATATGGGTATGCCTATTTAATGAAACACAAGTCTGAGACCTTTGAAAAGTTCAAGGAATTACAGAGTGAGGTTGAGAATCAACGTGACAGGAAAATCAAGTTCTTGCGATCAGATCGTGGGGGAGAATACTTGAGTCACGAATTTGGCACACACTTAAGAAAATGTGGAATAGTTTCACAACTCACGCCACCTGGAACACCTCAGCGTAATGGTGTGTCCGAACATCGTAATTGCACTCTATTAGATATGGTGCGATCTATGATGTCTCTTACCGATTTACCGCTATCATTTTGGGGCTACGCTTTAGAGACTGCCGCATTCACTTTAAATAGGGCTCCGTCGAAATCCATTGAGACGACACCATATGAATTATGGTTTGGGAAGAAACCTAAGCTGTCATTTCTAAAAGTTTGGGGATGCGATGCTTATGTCAAGAAACTTCAACCTGAAAAGCTCGAACCCAAGTCGGAAAAATGCGTCTTCATTGGATACCCTAAAGAAACTGTTGGGTATACCTTCTACCTCAGATCCGAAGGCAAGATCTTTGTTGCCAAGAATCGGTCCTTTCTAGAGAAAGAGTTTCTCTCGAAAGAAATAAGTGGGAGGAAGGTAGAACTTGATGAAGTATTACCTCTTGAACCGGTAAGTGGCGCAGCTCAAGAAAATGTTCCTGAGGTGCATGCACCGACTAGAGAGGAAGTTGATGATGATGATCATGAAACTTCAGATCAAGTTGCTACTGAACTTCGTAGGTCCACAAGGACACGTTCCGCACCAGAGTGGTACGGTAACCCTGTCTTGGAAATCATGTTGTTAGACAACGGTGAACCTTCGAACTATGAAGAAGCAATGGCGGGCCCAGATTCCGACAAATGGCTAGAAGCCATGAAATCCGAGATAGGATCCATGTATGAAAATGAAGTATGGACTTTGACTGACTTGCCCGTTGATCGGCGAGCCATAGAAAATAAATGGATCTTTAAGAAGAAGACAGACGC
>NW_021171181.1:0-1015 GCF_002162155.2 Triticum dicoccoides
CTGATGACTTGAGTAGATATGGGTATGCCTATTTAATGAAACACAAGTCTGAGACCTTTGAAAAGTTCAAGGAATTACAGAGTGAGGTTGAGAATCAACGTGACAGGAAAATCAAGTTCTTGCGATCAGATCGTGGGGGAGAATACTTGAGTCACGAATTTGGCACACACTTAAGAAAATGTGGAATAGTTTCACAACTCACGCCACCTGGAACACCTCAGCGTAATGGTGTGTCCGAACATCGTAATTGCACTCTATTAGATATGGTGCGATCTATGATGTCTCTTACCGATTTACCGCTATCATTTTGGGGCTACGCTTTAGAGACTGCCGCATTCACTTTAAATAGGGCTCCGTCGAAATCCATTGAGACGACACCATATGAATTATGGTTTGGGAAGAAACCTAAGCTGTCATTTCTAAAAGTTTGGGGATGCGATGCTTATGTCAAGAAACTTCAACCTGAAAAGCTCGAACCCAAGTCGAAAAAATGCGTCTTCATAGGATACCCTAAAGAAACTGTTGGGTATACCTTCTACCTCAGATCCGAAGGCAAGATCTTTGTTGCCAAGAATCGGTCCTTTCTAGAGAAAGAGTTTCTCTCGAAAGAAATAAGTGGGAGGAAGGTAGAACTTGATGAAGTATTACCTCTTGAACCGGTAAGTGGCGCAGCTCAAGAAAATGTTCCTGAGGTGCATGCACCGACTAGAGAGGAAGTTGATGATGATGATCATGAAACTTCAGATCAAGTTGCTACTGAACTTCGTAGGTCCACAAGGACACGTTCCGCACCAGAGTGGTACGGTAACCCTGTCTTGGAAATCATGTTGTTAGACAACGGTGAACCTTCGAACTATGAAGAAGCAATGGCGGGCCCAGATTCCGACAAATGGCTAGAAGCCATGAAATCCGAGATAGGATCCATGTATGAAAATGAAGTATGGACTTTGACTGACTTGCCCGTTGATCGGCGAGCCATAGAAAATAAATGGATCTTTAAGAAGAAGACAGACGC
>NW_021171182.1:0-1526 GCF_002162155.2 Triticum dicoccoides
AATTGCCATGGTCTACCAAGTAATAAGGAACATGCTTGCATAGGTACCACATCACAATCAACATAATCAGCATATGTAGAGATACTAAAATGCACACGAACAGTACGTGTTACCTTAACCTTGCCGCTGTTGTTGAACCATTGGATGTAGTAAGGATGTGGATGTGGTCTTGTGGTGAGAGAAAGCTTCTCCACCATCTCCATGCTAGCCAAGTTGTTGCAGCTCCCTCCGTCTATTATGACGCGCACAGAACGTTCCTTCACAACTCCGTTGGTATGGAACAAATTGTGCCTCTGATTTTGCTCAGCTTGTGTGACCTGCACACTCAAAACACGTTGAGCAACTAAACATTCATACCTGTCAGCGTCTTCAGGAGCCATGTATTGCGTCTCATGATCAGAATCATCTCCACCATGTTCTTCACGTGTAATAAGAGCTAATGTCTCCTCATCATAGTCACTAGCGGACTCATATCCACCATCCGCGGTAGCAATCATCACACGCGGAGATTTGCATTCTCTCGCATAATGACCTCCTCCCTTACAACGACGACAAATAATATCACTTGTGTGCCCTGTTGATGCTATGGAAGAAGAAGAACGCTGTGTAGGCCCCGCAGGTGCGCTCTTGGCAGATAATGGTGGTTGTGCCTGTTTTCTTGTATCACGGCTGGAGGTGGCACCTGATGGAGGTGCTGGTGTAGTTGAAGTAGAAGATGCACGTGGTGTCCATGATGAAGGTCGGCCTGCAGAAAAGTTAGTTCGCCCCAATGCTTGTCGATCCTGCACTTCACGTTCAGCTTTACAAGCAAGATGGAATAAACGAGTGATATTAGTATACTCCTTATAGTCTAGAATGGTCTGAATCTCTCTATTTAATCCACCCAGAAAACGTGCAAGCATAGCTTCATTCTCCTCAACAATACCACATCTAATCATGCCAGTTTGTAATTCCTGATAATATTCTTCTACAGAATTTTTTCCTTGTCTTAAACGCTCCAATTTTTGAAGCAATTCACGTTGATAATATGGTGGAACCCAACGCGTACGCATAGCAGTTTTCAAAGCAGCCCAAGTAGTTGGAATAGGATATAATCTACAATGTTCAGACCACCATACACATGCAAAACTAGTGAAAGCACAAACAGCAGCAGCAACTCGTCTCTCCTCAGGATATTGTAAACATGTAAATCGTTGTTCAGTTTCTAACTCCCAAGTAAGATATATATTAGGAACATATCTACCCTCAAATGGTGGAATATTCAATTTCAGTTTAGGAATATGGACATCATCTCGTACCTGAGGTGGTGGTGCAGGCCTACCATGACGAATATATACCTGAGGTCGACCTGCTGGTGGTGGTGCTGGTGGCTGCTCGTAGATCTGATTTTGATCAACCTCATCCTCATAATCACCCGCATACTCATCATCCTCCTGGGTACCAGCAGGAGCAGTAGCAGGAGCCAAAGAAGCACCAACAGCAGTAGCAGCGGCACCAGAAGTTTGTCCTGTCTCAATAGGAACACG
>NW_021171183.1:0-943 GCF_002162155.2 Triticum dicoccoides
GGAGCCACATTTATGCGAATGATTCAGAAGTGTCTACTCACTCAAATCAGTCGGAATGTGGAAGCATATATGGATGATATCGTTGTCAAGTCACGAAAAGGTTCCGACCTGCTCGCTGATCTCGCCGAAACATTTGCCAACCTCAGAAGGTATGATATCAAGCTCAATCCATCAAAGTGCACATTTGGAGTTCCCGGTGGCAAGTTACTCGGTTTTCTCGTTTCCGAACGGGGAATCGACGCTAATCCAGAGAAGATTGGCACAATTCTCCGAATGAAACGCCCTGTGCGAGTGCACGATGTCCAGAAGCTTACTGGATGCTTGGCCGCATTAAGTCGATTCATCTCACGACTCGGTGAAAAGGCATTGCCTCTTTACCGACTGATGAAGAAGACAGACAAGTTCGAGTGGACTCTAGAAGCTGATGCAGCGTTTGCCGAGCCAAAAGCTCTGCTCTCCACCTAGCCGGTGCTTGCTGCTCCAATCAGCAAAGAGCCTCTGTTGCTCTATCGCAGCCACAGGACAAGTCGTCAGTACTGTGCTTACGGTCGAGCGGGAAGAAGAAGGAAAAGCTCTCAAAGTTCAGCGCCCAGTGTATTATTTGTCTGAAGTCTTGACTCCATCCAAGCAGAGATATCCTCATTATCAAAAGCTTGTGTATGGAATATACATGACCACAAAGAAGGTTGCTCATTATTTTTCTGATCATTCCATCACAGTCGTCAGCGACGCTCCACTATCAGAGATTTTGCACAACAGAGATGCAACTGGTCGAGTGGCCAAATGGGCGATTGAACTTCTTCCCCTTGATATCAAGTTTGAGGCAAAGAAAGCCATTAAGTCCCAGGCAATAGCAGATTTCCTCGCCGAGTGGATTGAACAGCAGCAGCCGACTGAAGTTCACTCGGAGCATTGGACCATGTTCTTTGATGGCTCTAAGATG
>NW_021171184.1:0-2045 GCF_002162155.2 Triticum dicoccoides
TTTTGTTAAGCATCTTGTGTGCATCCCTGCCATGTATTTTGTTGCCATGTTTGGGTGCTGTAGCATGTTCATTTCGTTGCATTTAGATGCCTACTTGCTGTAAATCGCAGACCGGTGTCAATTTTGAATCGCTTGCCATTTCCAAACCGTAACTCGGATTCCAGCGTTCTTTATATCGTTTTCAAGCGATTTCATCTCATCTTTCCAGTGGCACACTTGGATTTCCAAGTTGAGGCCAGATTCATGCATTTTCCTGTCATATCTTGCATTTTGCATCCCGCATCGCATCCCGCATAGCATATCATATTTGCGTTGTGTTGTTTGAGTTTGCACGTGGTTGATTGTGTCCTTGTTGCTTGTTTGTCTTGTTTGGGTAGAGCCGGGAGACGAGTTCGCTAACGAGGAGCCCGTTGAGTTTGCTTTCGAGGATCCAGTCAACTCTGACAACTGTGCAGGCATGATGATCATACCCTCGAAATCACTACTACCTTTGCTATGCTAGTTTGCTCGCTCTTTTGCTATGCCAATGCTACGATGCCTACCATTTGCTTTCAAGCCTCCCAAATTGCCATGTCAAACCTCTAACCCACCATTGTCCTAGCAAACCGTTGATTGCCTATGTTACCGCTTTGCTCAGCCCCTCTTATAGCATTGCTAGTTGCAGGTGAAGATTGAAGGCCGTTCCTTGTTGGAACATTTATTTACTTGTTGGGATATCATTTTATTATCTTGTTATCTTAATGCATCTATATACTTGGTAAAGGGTGGAAGGCTCGGCCTCTCGCCTAGTGTTTTGTTCCACTCTTGCCGCCCTAGTTTCCGTCATATCGGTGTTATGTTCCCGGATTTTGCGTTCCTTACGCGGTTGGGTTATAATGGGAACCCCTTGATAGTTCGCCTTGATTAAAGCTTTTCCAGCAATGCCCAACCTTGGTTTTACCATTCGCCACCTAGCCTCTTTTCCCTTGGGTTTCCGGAGCCCAAGGGTCATCTTATTTTAACCCCCCCCCGGGCCAGTGCTCCCTCTGAGTGTTGGTCCGAACCGGGCAGCCTGTGGGGCCACCTCGGGGAAACTTGAGGTTTGGTTTTACTCGTAGCTTGACCTATCTGAGTGTGCCCTGAGAACGAGATATGTGCAGCTCCTATCGGGATTTGTCGGCACATTCGGGCGGTGTTCTTTCAGTTCTAGATCTCGGGACGAGATCCTTTCGTAGTGGTGGAGTGTTGTAACACCCCGGATGTAACTTTCCCAATTTGTACTCCAACTCTTGCCGTTTCCGGCGTTAAGTTATATTTATTATCTCGGGTTCGGGTTTTTGTCTCCGTGTGTTGTTGTCGTTGTCATGCATCTCATATCATGTCATCATGTGCATTGCATTTGCATATGTGTTCGTCTCATGCATTCGAGCTTTTTCCCCGTTGTCCGTTTTGCATTCCGGCGCTTCGTTCTCCTCCGGTGGTCATTTCTAGCTTTCTTTCGTATGTGGGGATTAAACATTTCCGGATTGGACCGAGACTTGCCAAGAGGCCTTGGTTTACTACCGGTAGACCGCCTGTCAAGTTTCGTATTATTTGGACTTCGTTTGATACTCCAACGGTTAACCGAGGGACCGAAAAGGCCTCGTGTATGTTGCAGCCCAATACCCCTCCAATTTGGCCCAAAACCCACCAAACTCTGCTCCATCATCTAGAGCGTTCGATCACGATCGCGTGGCCGAAAACCGCACCTCATTTGGACTCTCCTAACTCCCTCTATGCCTATTTATACCCCCCCTCCCCGAAAATTCCGGATCCCCTCATCCTCAAACCCTAAAAAAAACCATCTCCGCCGCCGCCGGACGTGTCCGCACAGGTCGGACAATGTTCGGATCCGCCTCCGCCAACCGGGAGCCGCCACGTGGGCGCCCCGGACCACATCACCGCCGCCACTCCCGCCGGCCCGCCCAGGCCCGAGGTGGGCCCTCTCCCGCGCCGAACCGGGCCGCCTCACCCACGCCCGCTGCCGCCTTCTTCCTCGCGCCCGACCGCCGCCTCGTCGCCCTCCG
>NW_021171185.1:0-1751 GCF_002162155.2 Triticum dicoccoides
GTTAATGTAATGCTTTATTAATGTATTGTGTGAAGTGGCGATTGTAAGCCAACTATGTATCTCTTTCCCTTATGTATTACATGAGTTGTGTGAAAATTACCTCACTTGCGACATTGCTTTCAATGCGGTTATGCCTCTAAGTCGTGCTTCGACACGTGGGAGATATAGCCGCATCAAGGGCGTTACATCGAAGCTCCTTGGATGTCATTTGACAACCAAACTTTTCAAACACCTATAGCATGTATTCATTATCATTGCCACAAAGTTAGATAATATGGTCTACAAATAACACTTATGGCCGCAACAATGAAAATTACGCTCCTAAATTAAAACTGATGAGATGAGATACACTAGCAGTCTAGCACCACCTGATAGTCAGAAACTACATTATGCATGATCTTTGCATTTATATTGATCTGTTATGTTCTTCCCTGTTGGACCAATATATGGTTTGTGTTTGTCTATGGCGTGTCTGTCCATTGCGTTCGCCGTGTCGCCAGCATGTGCACTGTACTGTGTAGTCTCCAAACCAAGTTTAGCTAGACAGGCTGTTTGTCTTCTTCCCTGATGGACAAAGAAGCTACTGGGTTTGGAGGCGTGGAAATCGTAAGCATATCGAATCTGATGCCACACATATTTTCCCAGAATCTCACTAGTCTTTCATGACAACAACCTTGCATGTTTCTCATTTGGTTACTTACCAGTACGGTTTTAGCTCATGGTGTCTTTGGAAGTCCGCCTCCGCCGAACGAGTATTTCACCACGAAAGGCTTTCAAGTTAATTCCACTAGAATCCTACAGGCTACATGATATAGGTTTAGCTCATTACTCGAATGAAACCAAGTCTACAACAAAAGACTAGGGATTACTTAATCAATTAATTGGAAGAACGGAAGTTATACTCTTCATAGTTCATACTCGTTTACCAGTCTGAAATGTAATGAAATCAAAACTGAGAGAGCAAAATAGACAATATGGTCTAGAAGTGACATTCACGGTCGCAAAAATGAATACTACGCTCTGAAATTACATCTGATGATATAAATTAGCGATGCCTGATGATTATATAACTTGCACATTTTTTTAGACAATTGTTTGAGCATTGATATCAATACAAAGTCCAATCAAATTGTCTGCAAAGGTGTAAAGTGCACAATATCCCAAGAAGTGGAGGCATGTAGCTAACAGAGCAGGCCCTAAATCAGAAAGATTAGAAAGTATAGCTAATTAGATGCAAACACAAGTTCTCTGTGTAGCTAACAGAGCATGCACCGCCGACCCATATTCAAATCTTTTTTTTTAGAGATTGAGGAATAACTCTCATATATATCCCTCGAACATAAAGAGAAAAATTAGAGGGTGTAGACATCATGCAAACATAAGTTCTCTGTACATGCACGCCACTAGCTCACACATAAAGAATGACAAGCACTTCACTTGGTGAGTCAGAGCCAGCACTCCCCTCCCTCCCCGTAGCTTTGCCACTCCCTCCCTGTAGCTTTGCTCAAAGGCTATCTCCAATTCTCCATCACGCACGTCCAGCGACAGACATACACAATGGGGGGCTCGACGAACGTGAAGGAATGGTGGCCTGCCATATTCAGTAGAATGGTAATATTCACCACACTGTATTGATCATAGGGTCTTGCCCTTTATATACACAGGAGAGTACAACAGAGAGAGGGGGTCGTGGCCTAGCTCTACGTAGCCACGATCACCGCGTGGGCAGAGAGCGTGCGGACGTGCCCGAG
>NW_021171186.1:0-921 GCF_002162155.2 Triticum dicoccoides
TATTTACATGAATAAAACCTTATATGGTTACACACCCAATGAAAATGGTTCATTGGATCTCGATCGTAGTGATACACATATTCATAATATTGATGCCAAAAGATGCAAAGTTAATAATGATAGTGCAACTTATTTGTGGCACTGCCGTTTGGGTCATATCGGTGTAAAGCGCATGAAGAAACTCCATAAAGATGGATTTTCGGAATCACTTGGTTATGAATCATTTGATGCTTGCGAACCGTGCCTTTTGGGCAAGATGACTAAAACTCCGTTCTTCGGAACAATGGAACGAGTTACTGACTTGTTGGAAATAATACATACCGATGTATGCGATCCAATGAGTGCTGTTGCTCGTGGCAAGCATCGTTGTTTTCTGACCTTCACAAGATGATTTGAGCAGATATGGGTATATCTACTTGATGAAACATAAGTCTGAAATAGTTGAAAGGTTCAAAGAATTAAAGAGTGAAGTGGAAAAATCATCGTAACAAGAAAATAAAGTTTCTGCGATCTGATCGCGGAGACAAATATTTGAGTTACGAGTTTGGTCTTCAATTAAAACAATGTGGAATAGTTTCACAGCTCACGCCACCTGGAACACCACATCGTTATGGTGTGTCCGAACGTCGTAACCGCACTTTATTTGATATGGTGCGATCTATGATATCTCTTTACCACTATCGTTTTGGGGTTATGCATTAGAGACAGCTGCATTCACGTTTTAAAATAGGGCACCATCAAAATCCGTTGAGACGACGCCTTATGAACTGTGGTTTAGCAAGAAACCAAAGTTGTCGTTTCTTAAATTTGGGGTTGCGATGCTTATATGAAAAAGTTTCATCCTGATAAGCTCAAACTCAAATCGGAGAAGTGCGTCTTCATAGGATATCCAAAGGAAACTATTGGATACACCTTCTATCA
>NW_021171187.1:0-985 GCF_002162155.2 Triticum dicoccoides
ATTTCGAAATTACATGGGCCTGGCCCAATAATAAGGTGACGCAGCACCTAAAATAGCCTCGGGACGAAATTTATGAAGTGGCATCTTGTATATTTCGTCCAAGGCTTCATGCACCCATTATGGTGGCTTCAAAGTCCTGAAATCATCACTTGTAACTCCGTTCTTGTTCCCCTTGCGCATGCCATCATCTCCATGCTTGTTCTTGCTCCAATGTTCATCCTTCTCCAAGCTAGGCCCTTCATTTGTAAGCAAAACAAATGTATCCAATTTAGGCAGCATCATATTCTCATGAACATTAGAATCATTACCAAGAAACGAAAGTACCTGGTAATTTAGTTGGCGTGCACGAGCTCTAGTAATTGGTCCAGTATGTATAGCAGCAGGGGCCGTGGGTGTAACAATTGTACTGATGTCCTCATCGTCCTCCCCTTCTTGAAATGAAGTCGTCCTCGACGGAAGTTCATCTTCCTCACCCAAATAAGGCTTCAAATCTGCAATGTTAAAAGTGGGACTAACCCCAAAATCTGCAGGCAGCTCAAGTTTATATGCATTATCATTTATTTTCTCTAACACCTTAAAGGGACCATCAGCACATGGCATTAACTTTGATTTGCGCAAATCAGGAAATCTATCCTTACGCAAATGTAACCAAACAAGATCTCCAGGTGCAAACACAACATGTTTTCTACCCTTATCTCCAGCAAGTTTATATTTAGCATTCATGCGCTCAATGTTTTCCTTAGTTAACTCATGCATTTTTAAAATCAATTCAGCACGTTGTTTAGCATCAAAATTAACCTTCTCCGAAGATGGAACAGGCAACAAATCAATAGGTGCACGAGGTAGGAAACCATACACAACTTCAAAAGGGCACATCTTAGTAGTAGAATGCAATGAACGATTATAAGCAAATTCAATATGAGGCAAGCATTCCTCCCACATTTTCTTATTATTCTTCAAAACAGCCCTAAGCATAGTAGACAAC
>NW_021171188.1:0-694 GCF_002162155.2 Triticum dicoccoides
TTTATTTTCTTTTATGATAATTATTTTTGCTATTAAAGTTTGTAACAAAAACACAAAAAAGTGTTTTCAAATTTGAAACTTTTCTAAAACAAAAAACAAAAAAAGTGTTTCATGAAACTTTTCTAAAACAAAAAAACAAAAAAAGTGTTTTAAAATTTGAAAACTAATGGCACTAACAGAAAGTTTATAATTTTTCTAAAATAAAAAGCAAAAAGAAATAAAAATAAAGAAAAAACAAAAGGAAATAAATAATGCAGAAAACAAAACAAAAAACTGGAAAAAAATAAAAATAGCAACATTAAGTAAAGAAAACAAAAAAAACAAAAAAAAGTGCCTCCTACTGGGCCCCCACGGCCTAAATACGACTAGAAACCCAACAATGGGCCAGGATTCAGGCCCGTAGTAAGCCCAGTAAGCCCACATGCACATAGAGACAGATTAGGCCCGAAAGCCTGCTTTAGAGAGGAGCTCGAGAGGGTTGGTGCATCGCACCTTATAAACAGGTGATGTTCTCTGTCAGCTAGCGAGGTGGGACTAAACTCCCACCACGACGCCGTTGTGCAAGGCCCATTGGTCCCGGTTGGTGGCACCAACCGGGACCAATGCCCCCTTTAGTCCCGGTTGGTGCCACCAACCGGGACCAAAGGACGCCGCTTCCCGCCCTTTCGGCTGCTGAAAAGAGGCCTTTGGTCCC
>NW_021171189.1:0-1558 GCF_002162155.2 Triticum dicoccoides
CGGTGGCATTGCTACCCCCCGGTGCCCCCGTCCCGCCTAACCCTGTAGCATTTGACCATGGGATCTAGCCCTTTGACTTTGCACGGACGGCCTTTGACCAGTGGACCTCCCCACCCGGTTGTGTTAGGTCAGCCCATAGGAACACTTTGGAGCAACATCCGGGCCAGACCCACAACAAGATCCCCTCCGTGTAGACCCCACACGTCCGTTTCCCCCCTCCAGGTGCCGGCGGCGGCGCCGTCCGTGAGGGGGGGCACACCCCGGACACGCGTGCCGGGCATTTGCAACCGCCACAACACTTCCAGACTTGTGAGAGGCCGCCTACGCAAGATTTGGCGGCATGCTAGCCCCCGGAGGCCGCCGGCCATAGCCGTAGACGCGCGAAGGGCAATCCGTGTAGAGGGAATTTTCCGGATACTTCTCCATCACCAAAAATTATGAAAAAATACCATTGTTCCTATAGCACATGTGCCCACGTCGTGCAAAAAAACTCATGATTTTATCGCGCTCCGAGTATTTAGTAATATTGACGCCGCCTCGTTACCGCAGAACCTCTACTACCGTGTCATCACCGTCCGTGAGGGTGGGGGGCACGCACCGGAGACGCGTCCCGCCTCTTTGGACATGACACCACACCACCCCGCATGTATGAGGGCCCGATGTGACGCTCCGGTGGCATTGCTACCCCCAGTGCCCCCATCTCGCCTAACCCTGTAGCGTTTGACCACGGGATCTAGCCCTTTGACTTTGCACGGACGGGCTTTGACCAGTGGACCTCCCCACCCGGTTGTGTTAGGTCAGCCCATTGGAACACTTTGGAGCAACATCCGGGCCAGACCCACAGCAAGATCCCCTCCGTGTAGACCCCACCCGTCCATTCCCCCCTCCAGGTGCTGGCGGCGGCGCCGTCCGTGAGGGGGGGCACACCCCGGACACGCGTGCCGGGTGTTTGCAACCGCCACAACACTTCCAGACTTGTGAGAGGCCGCCTACGCAAGATTTGGCGGCATGCTAGCCCCCGGAGGCCGCCGGCCATAGCCGTAGACGCGCGAAGGGCAATCCGTGTAGAGGGAATTTTCCGGATACTTCTCCATCACCAAAATTTATGAAAAAATACCATTGTTCCTATACCACATGTGCCCACGTCGTGCAAAAAAACTCATGATTTTATCGCGCTCCGAGTATTTAGTAACATTGACGCCGCATCGTTACCGCAGAACCTCTACTACCGTGTCATCACCGTCCGTGAGGGGGGGGGGGCACGCACCGGAGACGCGTCCCGCCTCTTCAGACATGCCACCACACCACCCCGCATGTATGAGGGCCGGTGTGACGCTCCGGTGGCATTGCTACCCCCCAGTGCCCCCGTCCCGCCTAACCCTGTAGCGTTTGACAACGGGATCTAGCCCTTTGACTTTGCCCGGACAGGCTTTGAACAGTGGACCTCCCCTCCCGGTTGTGTTAGGTCAGCCCATTGGAACACTTTGGAGCAACATCCGGGCCAGACCCACAGCAAGATCCCCTCCGTGTAAACCCCACGCGTCCGTTTCCCCCCTCC
>NW_021171190.1:0-1290 GCF_002162155.2 Triticum dicoccoides
TATTATAAGACTACTTTGTGGTCATGCTTGTCTTGGACAACGTGTTCACATGTTTGTAGCAGAACCAGCTCATGTTTTGGAGTTTGCTATCGTAGTTCATTTCCCGAGAATCTCGCAACGTTATCTCGTCGAATTGTGTTGCAAACTTCCGTTTTTCTTCCTAGACTCGATGAGTCTGGAATATCCTGACACCAACCAGATCTGAATCTCAGGCAGATATGATGGTTGGAATATTTCCCAAGAATTATAATATTGGTCGCGCGATAACCGGTAAAGTGGATGTCGTGGCCAACACACCCAGCCGGAAAACCTGTTATTATAATATCTTGATTGATGAAGTTGGCCACCTCCCCATAGGGATTTCGTAGGGTTTACTCCCTAGTTGCCCCTATGGATTTTTGTATTCCCGAAGTCCAACCTTTTACTTGATGTTCTAGATATCAAACCATATCTATGAATGGGTTACACTAGCACATCAAGGAGAACATTAGAAGCGGAGTGCTAAATGTCTTTCGGTCGATCATCCAGATTTTATTTCCTTGGCCTCGCTAAGATGAAATCTGAGAAGTGTTATCTTCCTTTGCATCTGCATCATCCATCATCATTCATCGTGGTAGCAAGTTGTGTTGCCAGGATCCTTGACACGGATATTGGTAAAACCCTGATGAATATGGAAATGCTCAAGTTCTTGAGAGCATGCACAAGCGCTACGTGTTATCATCGGCACTAACTGGGTTTGCTCTCAGTTTCCTCGGCAATGCTATGACCTATTCAAACAGTGAATTCACTCTCTATTGTGGGGTTCTTCCCCAGTTACCAGAATCATTCCCAGCATTTGCATTTTGTTCCTAGCTTGCACCGCCAATGTGTCATTCTACCATGGGTCTCTTCCATTTCCGGTGATAAGCAAATTCATCCATTACGTTGTCTTCAACAAGGTAATCCACATCATCCAAGTTTGAGTATGCCATTCTACCGACCCCCTCCAAACGATCGCTCGAGAATTGTCTTAGGCTGGTTTAAAGAGTTTCAATGATCTCTGAATCAAAAGTAATTCTTTTTGCCACTTAAGGGGATATCTCTACGAGTCACCTTCCCTAAGGTGTATCGTTATGGTATCATGGCAACTCAACTCCTCGCTACGTTGACAATCGTTTACCACCTTCTTAAGCGTGAAATTGTTGTCTACCTAGTGAACCTTCGTCATCCGTCTCTTTCCACCCCTCTTGATGTGTATCTCGTGTCTCAACCCGAGAGATGGTCCTATGTCTCATTCCGTGAGTTGTTCGA
>NW_021171191.1:0-1730 GCF_002162155.2 Triticum dicoccoides
GCAATATTCATTTTCTGGAATTTAGTTTATTTTATTATATTCAGGAAATTTCAGAAAATGCCTAAAACTTCTAAAAATCATAGAAAATTAACCGTAACTCCAAATTAAATAATTTATATATGAAAAATTATCAGGAAAATTCAAGGAATCCATCTGTACCATTTTCATGCATGTTAGAACAACTTATCACTACTGTTTAGCACAAATCATATAAAGGGCATTTAATTAATCACATATGGAGTTTGAATTTGAATTTTAGATTCAAACCAACTTCATTTAATCTGGTTTTAGGTGCATTAGCCCAAAACACATTCATATTGCCATGTCATAGCATGCATCATATTGTGCATTGCATTGATCGTGTTTTTCTGTATTTGCCGGTATCTGTCCCCTCTCGATAGACGTGATACCGATGATGTGATCGTTGACACTGATGAAGGCTCAATGTTATCTTCAGAAGTGCCAGGCAAGCAAAACCCCCTTGTTCATTCCGATAAAATCCCACTCTCTCGCTCCTGCTCTCTTTTACTGCATTAGGACAACAACGACATATTTGATACTTGATGCGGTAGCTGAACCCTTTATCCTTTGCATGACCTGTCATTGCCACAGTAAATAGATGAAACCCACTAGCATGAGTAGGAGTTGTTTGAGCCCTGTTGTGCCTACTCATTCATGCTTGTTTGTCATGCCTGCTACTGCTTAGAGTTGAGTCAGGTCTGATTCATCGGGGATGAATCAGAGGCGTGTGAACATGTCCTACTGTGTGTGAGCTAAGTGTGTGAACACGATTTGGTAAAGGTAGCGGTGAGAGGCCATGTAGGAGTACATGGTGGGTTGTCTCATTGCAGCCGTCCTCAGGAACTGAGTTCTGTGTTTGTGATCCATGATCAGTTACTACCACACATTGGGCTCCGGGCGCTCCAAGCCCTCTCGACTTATTAATCAACTTGACCTCTGTCCTGGAGTTGCAACTAGTTTCTGGTGTTTGTAGGTAGTGTTAGTAGTCTACCAAGTGGCACCCGGTACAGGTGGGCTTGGGACAGACTAGGCACAGTGGCCCGGTGTACCAAGTGGCACCCGGTTGGTGGGCTTGGGAACCCTGCACACATCGTTTGGGGCCGTAAGCGACACCCCGGCCGGATTTCCTTGCGGATGGAACCCGAATAGGCGATAAACCTGGACTAGAGACTTGTTCGGTTAGTCAGGTCGTGGCCGACTCCCTCGCCCGGCTTCCGCTTGAAGGTTGCCGAGGTACATGACGTGTACAGGGTGATAAGTGGCGAGAGCGTGTGTGAAGAAGTACACCCCTGCAGGGTTAACATCATCTATTCGAATAGCCGGATTCCTCGGATATGGAAACGTGGACCCCTTATATCAGTTCATAGACAAGTGAAAGTGGATACTCTAAAATACGCAAGATAAGCGTGAGTGCTATGGATGGCGTTCTCGTAGGGAGACGGGAGCGGATCCATAGTGGTGTATTGATATGGTGAATATGTGGACTCGTGTGCGCCACCTCAAAAGAGTCGCTTGCAGTCGTAGTTTAGGATAGCCACCGAGTCAAAGCTGGCTTGCTGCAGTTAAACCCCACCATCCCTTTGTTGATAATGATGCATGTGTAGATAGATCTGATGTAAGTCTTGCTGGGTACATTTGTACTCACGTTTGCCTATTTTATGTTTTTGCAGAGAGACTTCGGTCTCACTAGTAGTTTCGCGTGGACTTCG
>NW_021171192.1:0-1830 GCF_002162155.2 Triticum dicoccoides
AGCATTTGTCCATTCAAAGCTACCAGTGCATCTTAGTAGCTTGTAGAGTGGTAATGCTTTTTCTCCTAATCTGGAGATGAAGCGGCTCAAGGCCACGACGCACCCTGCTAGTTTTTGGACATGCTTTAGCTCGGTTGGTATAGCCAATTGTGACGAGGCTATTATCTTAGCTGGGTTTGCTTTGATTCCTCTATGGGAAACAATGAACCCTAGTAATTTTCCGGCTAGAATGCCGAAGACACATTTCTCCGGATTTAGCCGTATGTCATAAGTCCGGAGGTTTTCAAAGGTGAGGCGGAGATCGTCGACTAGTGTTTCGACGTGCTTTGTCTTGATGACAACATCGTCCACATATGCTTCGACTATTTTGCCGATTTGTTTTTCCAAGCATGTTTGAATCATACGTTGGTAAGTGGCCCCACCATTTTTGAGTCCGAAGGGCTGTTGGAAATATGCCCTAGAGGCAATAATAAATTAGTTATTATTATTATATTTCCTTGTTCATGACAATCGTTTATTATCCATGCTATAATTGTATTGATAGGAAACTCAGATACATGTGTGGGTACATAGACAACACCAAGTCCCTAGTAAGCCTCTAGATGACTAGCTCGTTGATCAATAGATGGTTACGGTTTCCTGACCATGGACATTGGATGTCGTTGATAACGGGATCACATCATTAGGAGAATGATGTGATGGACAAGACCCAATCCTAAGCCTAGCACAAAGATCGTGTAGTTCGTATGCTAAAGCTTTTCTAATGTCAAGTATCATTTCCTTAGACCATGAGATTGTGCAACTCCCGGATACCGTAGGAATGCTTTGGGTGTACCAAACATCACAACGTAACTGGGTGGCTATAAAGGTGCACTACAGGTATCTCCGAAAGTGTCTGTTGGGTTGGCACGAATCGAGACTGGTATTTGTCACTCCGGTTGACGGAAAGGTATCTCTGGGCCCACTCGGTAGGACATCATCATAATGTGCACAATGTGACCAAGGGGTTGATCACGGGATGATGTGTTACCAAACGAGTAAAGAGACTTGCTGGTAACGAGATTGAACAAGGTATCGGCATACCGACGATCTAATCTCGGGCAAGTACAATACCGCTAGACAAAGGGAATTATATACGGGATTGCTTGAATCCTTGACATCGTGGTTCATCCGATGAGATCATCGTGCAATATGTGGGAGCCAACATGGGTATCCAGATCCCGCTGTTGGTTATTCGCCAGAGAGCTGTCTCGGTCATGTCTGCATGATTCCCGAACCCGTAGGGTCTACACACTTAAGGTTCGATGACGCTAGAATTGTTATGGGAATTAGTGTGCAGTTACCGAATGTTGTTCGGAGTCCCGGATGAGATCCCGGACGTCATGAGGAGTTCCGGAATGGTCCGGAGGTAAAGATTTATATATGGGAAGTCCTATTTTGGCCACCAGAAAATGTTCGGGATTTTTCGGTATTGTACCGGGAAGGTTCTAGAAGGTTCCGGAGTGGGGCCCACCCGCATGGGGGGACCCATATGAAAGTGGGTAGTGGGGGAAAGGCCCCACATCCCTGGTCAAGGCGCACCAAGATCCCCCCTTAGAAGGAATAAGATCATATCCCGAAGGGATAAGATCAAGATCCCTAAAAAGGGGGGATAACAATCGGTGGGGAAGGAAATGATGGGATTTCTTTCCTCCCACCTTTGCCAGCGCCCCAATGGACTTGGAGGGCAAGAAAACAGCCCCCTCCACCCCTATATATAGTGGGGAGGCACATGGGAGCTTCACCCTTGCCCCTGGCGCAGCCCTCTCCCTCCCCAACACCTCCTCCTCC
>NW_021171193.1:0-1214 GCF_002162155.2 Triticum dicoccoides
TGGTTTATATATGCCTTTGCCTGTACCTAGTGTTCCTTGGGAGGATATATCTATGGACTTTGTTTTAGGTTTACCTCGAACAAAGAAGGGGAGGGATAGCATATTTGTTGTCGTGGATAGATTCTCGAAAATGGCACACTTTATACCATGTCATAAAAGTGATGATGCTGTTAATGTTGCTGATTTGTTCTTTCGTGAAATTATTCGCTTGCATGGTGTGCCAAATACTATTGTTTCAGATCGTGATACTAAATTTCTTAGCCACTTTTGGAGATGTTTATGGGCTAAGTTGGGGACTAAACTGCTTTTTAGTACTACTTGTCACCCCCAAACTGATGGACAAACTGAAGTAGTTAATAGAACGTTGTCTACTATGCTTAGGGCTGTTTTGAAGAATAATAAGAAAATGTGGGAGGAATGCTTGCCTCATATTGAATTTGCTTATAATCGTTCATTGCATACTACTACTAAGATGTGCCCTTTTGAAGTTGTGTATGGTTTCCTACCTCGTGCACCTATTGATTTGTTGCCTCTTCCATCTTTGGAGAAGGTTAATTTTGATGCTAAACAACGTGCTGAATTGATTTTAAAAATGCATGAGTTAACTAAGGAAAACATTGAGCGTATGAATGTTAAATATAAACTTGCTGGAGATAAGGGTAGAAAACATGTTGTGTTTGCACCTGGAGATCTTGTTTGGTTACATTTGCGTAAGGATAGATTTCCTGATTTGCGCAAATCAAAGCTAATGCCACGTGCTGATGGTCCCTTTAAGGTGTTAGAGAAAATAAATGGTAATGCATATAAACTTGAGCTGCCTGCAGATTTTGGGGTTAGTCCCACTTTTAACATTGCAGATTTGAAGCCTTATTTGGGTGAGGAAGATGAACTTCCGTCGAGGACGACTTCATTTCAAGAAGGGGAGGATGATGAGGACATCAATACAATTGTTACATCCACAGCCCCTGCTGCTATACATACTGGACCAATTACTAGAGCTCGTGCACGCCAACTAAATTACCAGGTACTTTCGTTTCTTGGTAATGATTCTAATGTTCATGAGAATATGATGCTGCCTAAATTGGATACATTTGTTTTGCTTACAAATGAAGGGCCTAGCTTGGAGAAGGATGAACATTGGAGCAAGAACAAGCATGGAGATGATGGCATGCGCAAGGGGAACAAGAACGGAGTTACAAGTGATGATTTCAGGA
>NW_021171194.1:0-2607 GCF_002162155.2 Triticum dicoccoides
TCCACGGCCTCCAGTAAGCTACAAACACCAGAAACTACTTGCAACTCCTGGACAGAGGACTAGGGTGAATAAGAAGTCGAGCGGGGTCATATTTCAGGGCCCAATGTATGGTAGTAGCTGAATCATGGATCACAAACACAGAACTCAGTTCCTGAGGACGGCTGCAATGAGACAACCCACCATGTACTCCTACATGGCCTCTCACCGCTACCTTTACCAAATCGTGTTCACACACTTAGCTCACACACAGTAGGACATGTTCACACGCCTCTGATTCATCCCCGATGAATCAGACCTGACTCAACTCTAAGCAGTAGCAGGCATGACAACAAGCATGAATGAGTAGGCACAACAGGGCTCAAACAATTCCTACTCATACTAGTGGGTTTCATCTATTTACTGTGGAATGACAGGTCATGCAAAGGATAAAGGGGTTCAGCTACCGCAACAAGTAACAGATGAATCGTTGTTGTCCTAATGCAGTAAAAGAGAGCAGGAGCGAGAGAGTGGGATTTTATCGGAATGAACAAGGGGGTTTTGCTTGCCTGGCACTTCTGAAGATAACATTGAGTCTTCATCAGTGTCAACGATCACATCATCGGTATCACGTCTATCGAGAGGGGACAATACCGGCAACACAGAAGGAAACACAATCAATGCAATGCACAATATGATGCATGATCATGACATGGCAATATGAATGTGTTTTGGGCTAATGCACCTAAAACCAGATTAAATGAAGTTGGTTTGAATACAAGATTCAAATTCAAACTCCATATGTGATTATTTAAATGCCCTTTAATTGATTTGTGCTAAACAGCACCTATAAGTTGTTCTAACATGCATGAAAATGGTACAAATGGATTCCTTGAATTTTTCTGATAATTTTTCATATATAAATTATTTAATTTCGAGTTACGGTTAATTTTCTATGATTTATTGAAGTTTTAGGCATTTTCTGGAATTTCAGAATTAAATTAAATCCAGAAAATATTACTGCGTCATCATGACGTTGGCATGACGTCAGCAAGTCAACAGGGGCCGGCTCGGGTCAAACCTGACGTGTGGGGTCCACATGTCAGTGACACAGGAGCTAATCCCGGTCAAACCCAGCGCTGACTGGGGTTTGACCAGGGGTGGGGCCCGCTGTCAGTGGCCTAGGGGTTCATTAGTGTGTGGGGGGGGTTAGCCGCTAATGATGCCCACGTCATCATCACCGGACTTACGCCGGCGGCGACCAAAATGGCGGCGGCAACGCGTCGGACTTGCGCTAAAGGCGACGGAGGCGGCGGCTGAGGGCACCGGGGCGTAGCCCGTGCTCCTGCGCATCCAACGGAGGCAGCGGAAGGTCGCGGGGCGGCCGGGGCTGACGGCGGCGAGCTCGGCAGCGGCGGCCGGAGCTCGGGTTAGTTTGGGCTCGGCGTTAGGGTGCTCGGGAGGAGGAGCTGGTGGGATCTGCGTGCTCCTGGGAGGGCACCGAACGCATTGACACACTCAGGCACGGGCTGTGGTGGCTAAAACGACGGAGGCATCATGGCCGGCGGCGAGAGATTCTCGGGCAAAGTGGTGGGGCTAGCTAGAGAGGGAGGTGGGCACGGGAAGAGGGGGAATCAGCACAGGAGCTCACAGCGGGTGCAGTGGTGGCCTCGGCGAGCTCGGGGAGGCACCGGAGCCGACGAATTTGACGAAGACGGCCGGCGGGTCCGAGGTAGAAGACGACGTCGATGGCGGCGATGCGGCACGTCCTGGGCCTCGTGGCTCATTGAGGAGGTAGAGGGAGGACCCGCGGAGCTTCCTGGGGCGTCGGTGAGGCTAGGGGTGGCCGGTGGCCATGGGCACGGCGACGATGGCGGCGAGCTCCGCTCGGTGGTGTGCGCGGGAGGGAAGCAGAGGAGGGAACGGGGTCCAGGGGAAGAGAGGGAGGGCTGGACGGCTCCGGGCGGCTGCGTGGCGTCTCCACGCATGGATAGGCTCGAAGGGGGAGGCCTCCAGCGCGAAGCAGGAGGTGGCCGGCGCTCTTCGGGCGCGCGCCACGCCTCGCCTCTGCCTACTGGCAGAGGAAGAAGAGGACAAGGGGGGGGAAGGAGGTGGGCTGGGCCACGCAGGTGGGCTGCACAGGGGAGGCTGGGCCAGCACAGGTGAGCGCCAGGTACTTCTTCTCTTTTCTTTTTATTTACTGTTTTCTATTTTTGTTCTGTTTGTTTTGAATTTGGTTTTGAAACCAATTCAATCTATTTTGCTTCTGACAATATTTTTAGGAGCTAAAAGAATTAAAACAATGCTCCACAAAATATTTCAGAATTATTGGACCTATATTTATTTAATAGTAGATATAAATCCAATTCAAATAATTATTGATTTAATTCAAATGCCCAAATTAAATGTTTCTGAGACACCAAAAATATTGGTTTGGATTTTACCTCTTGCCAATATTTCCAGAGGATAACAGGAACATTTTCTTGGACACATTTGAGAAGATTTAATTGTTGGTTATTTTTAGAGGTTTCTGAGGCTTTGAAAATTCCTCAATTCAAATTTCATTTGAATTTAAACATGATGCAGCAAGAGGTCTAGCCTAGTGCATTACCAGAAGCTAGGGATGTGACA
>NW_021171195.1:0-731 GCF_002162155.2 Triticum dicoccoides
GGGGTGGGCCGGCCTGGCAGGTTGGGACGTGGGGCGGCCTGGTGGCCAGCTGGGCCACGAGGCCCAGTAGGGGGGGGGGCTTTTCTGTTTTTATTTCTTTTGTTCTATTTTTGTTTATTATTCCTTTTCTATTTTCTGTTTTATTTTGGTTCCTCTTTTATTTTAGTTTTATAACTATAAAAGTAGTCCCTAATTTAGTGTTAGTAATTAGCTACTACCACATAAGTTTGGGCAACAAAATAAATTAGTTTAATATTTTATCTATTGTAAAAGGCATTCAACTAATTGTCTTTGCTACTCTTTAAAACATTTTAGATTATTTTCACTTTTATAAAAGTGTGGTTTCTCCACCATACTTACTTATGCATTATTTGGCTCACTCCGAACAATTTTAGTTTCAATATTTGAAATCTTTTCTTTTTTGCTTGATTTTGAATTTGAACGCGAATCGGTTTCGAACTAACGCGAGATTAGCAACTATAATCGAGGTGACGTGGCATCACTAGCAGAGGATCACTGTAGCTTAATTACCCGGGCGTCACAGGCGCACCGTGGGAGTGGTGCACCATTACTAGTTGAACTAGTAATGGAGCACCACTCCCACGGTGCGACATTAGTAAAAATTTAGTAATTTTTTTTTCAAAACTACTAATGGCGCACCGTGGGAGTGGTGCGCCATTACTAGTTGAACTAGTAATGGCGCACCACTCCCACGGTGCGCCATTAGTAAA
>NW_021171196.1:0-1012 GCF_002162155.2 Triticum dicoccoides
ACAAAACAAAAGTTAGATCTATTCATCCTTTGTCCTAGCCAGACTGAGCCTTTGCAATTTTCTTTTCATTGTTTGCATTATTGAATTATCGGTTGCATCGTCGTGTCAAGTTGCTGGTCTTAGTGTCTAGTTCCTTTAGAGTTTCGAGTTCTGTTCACATTAGTCACGCAGCCGCTGCATCATTATCCCATCCGCTGTCCACCATCCCATCCACCAATTTCCACCATGTGCTACGCACTGTTTATTTTCATAATCATAGTTGAGGTCACTCACATCTTCGCCTGATCGAATCTGCATCTTATCTAGTTTGTCTTGGAAAGAGGGAGAAAAAGAAGATAAAGAAAAAAAAAGAGAGAAAAAGGAAAGAAAAAAAAGAAAAAGAGGTAGAAGAAAAAGAAAAGAAAAAGGCGTGAGAAAAAAAATTGGATCTATCTAGAATCAATCTCGTACCTGAATTCGGATTGGAATCTGTTTTGCGCACTGTTCAGTAAAACAGGTGTATCTTCCTCATACGAAGTCAGTTTTGGCTCCGTGAGTACTCAAATTAAAGATAGCAACGAGCCGCATCTAAATAGTTGCAGAAGCTAGTTCAATATTTGACACCTCAAAATCGGCTTCTAAATAGGTCTTTTTGCCCTCCGAAGTTCGTGAACACAGCTTGTTCCAATTTTTCAGGCCAGTTTTAGAATTCTTTGACTCCTCATATCAACTCGGAATTGAGTGATTCTTTTTTGCATTGGAAAGCTTGAGTTAGTAGCATTCTTTGAAAGAATTTATCAGAAAATTGTCTCAAACTTTTCAAGAGGAAAGTTGGAGAGAGAGTTGTTGTATATCCTGCTTGGCAGTTGTTTTTCATCATTATCTTCACTGCCGTTGTGATCTTCACTTATATCTTGCTGTCAAGAGCTACTTAGTATCCTTCATTGATGCTAGTTGTGCTACGCCGTGACCTTATTAGTGTTCTAGGCTCGCGTCTCTAGTCCGGTCTAGCCTAGGACCAGCACAGTACCGT
>NW_021171197.1:0-1790 GCF_002162155.2 Triticum dicoccoides
TTGACTCTCTCGGGATTGACAGCAATGCCCTTACCAGAGATTACGTGGCCTAGGTAGGTCACTTCTGGCAACCAAAATTCACACTTGGAGAACTTGGCATAAAGGCGGTGCTCTCTGAGTTTTTCTAAAACAAGTCTAAGATGTTCGGCATGCTCTTCCTCGTTCTTCGAGTAAATAAGAATATCATCGAGGTAAACCACGACGAACTTATCTAAGTACTCCATGAAGATCGAGTTCATCAAGCGGGAGAAAGTAGCTGGAGCATTGGTTAGGCCAAAGGACATGACGGTGTACTCGTACTGGCCATAACGAGTGACAAAGGCTGTCTTGGGAATGTCCCTGTTTCTAATCTTGATTTGGTGGTAGCCTAATCTTAAATCCATCTTGGAGAAGACTGAGGATCCAGTGAGCTGATCATACAGATCGTTGATCCTGGGGAGCGGATATTTGTTCTTTATTGTGACCAAATTAACGGGACGATAATCTACAACCATCCGGTCCGTACCATCCTTCTTCTTAACAAAGAGGACGGGGCAAGCCCAAGGAGAAGAACTAGGACGGAGGAAACCCTTTTGCAAGGACTCATCAAGTTGTTTCTTAAGCTCGGCTAGTTCTAAGGGTGCCATCTTGTAAGGTCTTCTGGAGATTGGAGCAGTTCCTGGAATAAGATCTATGACGAACTCTACATCTCTGTCAGGTGGAACACCTGGCAGTTCTTCTGGAAAGACATCCGGAAAGTCACGGACTACCGGGATATCTTCAAGGTCTGGAAGAGGGCTGGCATTAAGAGAATAGAGCTGACGCTTTGCAACTCTAGTGGAGACAGTGACTATCTTGCCAGATGGGTGTGTAAGCTGAACAGGTCTTGTGTAACAATCAATCTTGGCATGATGAGCTATCATCCAGTCCATACCCAAGATGATATTAATATCTGAGGACTTGAGGGCTACAAGTGATGCAAGGAATACAAGTCTGTCAACAAGGATTTCATTACCATGGCTAATTCTGGTGGTCTGCCATCTAGACCCTGGGGTCTGGATTTCAAGCGGAGATGGCATATCACAAAATGACATGTCGTGCAAATGAGCATAGCCTTCAGAAATGAAGGAATGAGATGCTCCAGTATCGAATAGAACTGATGCTGGGTGACAATTGACAAGGAGTGTACCAAGAACAACATCCGGATCATCATGAGCGTCTTTAGCTGAGACGTGATGCACACGTCCACGTTCAGTGGGGGCTGACTTGACACTGATCATCTTGCGTGATGGCTTAACACAGCCAACAGTCTTCTCGGCCTGGGTGGAGCATAACTAGTTTGAGAACAGTCACATGCATAGTGTCCTGGCTTCCCGCATGTGAAGCAAGTCCCTGAGGTTGGACGTGGACCCGCACTGACAAGCGGTCTACCAGTAGGCCTGGGTGAAACATACGACTGAGCTGGATGAGGCACCACATAAGATGACCTCGGGGGATAACCGGAAGGAAGAGCGGAGTTTGGAACCCAAATCCGGCGCTTCTGCGAGCCTGAACCGGAAGAAGATCCCAACTCACGGGTGTGCTTACGAGACTCCTCGTAAGTGAGCTGAGCTGTCTCTGCATTAATGGCCTTGTTCACAAGAGCTTGGAATGTATCACAATGATGCAGGTGGAGATCACGACGCAACTTGGGGTTGAGACCCTTCCGGAACCTAGCTTGCTTCTTGGCGTCCGTGGACACTTCTTCTGTGGCATAGCGAGCGAGGTTCTCAAAGTCTCTACTATAAGCATCAACAGCCATCTTACTCTGG
>NW_021171197.1:6396-14534 GCF_002162155.2 Triticum dicoccoides
TGACATATGTTTTGATTTAATTAAAATACTAAATCATTTTATTACCTTATGCCAATTTTTGCAGGAGCTAACTATATTATTCCAGAGCTCCTTAATAAATGGCATAGTTTTTGGACCATATTTTATATATATAACAATATATATCTAAAGCAAATAATTATCGGATTAATCCAAATGGCCAAAATTAAATATCCATGAGCTCCTAAAATATTTGTTTGAATTTTACCTCTGACCAATATTTTCAGAGAGCAACATGAACATTTCCTTGGACCTTTTTGGAACAATTTTTATTTGGGTCATTTCAGAGATGATTCTGAGGGTTTTACAAATCCTCATTTCAAAATTAAATGGAATTTAAACATGATGCACAAATGACTAGCTAGTCTAGGTCATACCAGACTAGGGATGTGACGCCATCTCTCCGGACACAGTCCGACGAGCGCTCTTTTTCCTGAAAGGAGCACCAGCGTTAATATACCTTACCGGAATCAATCCCGATAATATGGTGACGCGCCTTACTGTTGCGGCGGCGTTTCAATCCGGACCGCGCTTCTTTTTAGCCTGCATGGCCGTGCTACCACTTGTTGGCTAGCCACCGCGGGCTCGGCCTCCTGCCTCGAAGCCACCCCCTGCGAAACACCATTGATATACGGTGATAAAAAAATAAGCACGGATGGGTCATTATCAAAGTACTAGGGCTTCGGTCTCAGTTACCTGTGAGGCTGGAAGTATTCCGGGGTAATCGGCTGTAATGGCAACCAAGGCATTATCGATGCTTAGTTGGTGAAATACCCCATCAATCAGCTCAACCAATATGTCCAGATCCTCTTGGGAGGCCGGATCGAGGAATCGTTCCAGATCCTCGGGTTGCGGAGGCGGGCTGTTTATATCTTTTATGGCCTGGCACAGTTCCTACGTCGATATCACAAAATGAGATATCTAACCATGGGAGTATGGATCGGATGTGCCAAAAAGGAAATGTCCGCTTACCCAGCTCCGAGGATTGTTCATAGAAAATCCGTTCAATGGACTGACGCAGAGAAAATCCTCCTCTTCCCCCTTGTACAGCGCGGACAAGATCTTCACCAGATCGGCGACCGATCCCGGCCCCATACGGCCGTGACGGGTGGCATCGTCCTCCCCGTTGAAATCCCACATGGGGTGGCCCCTATACTGGAGCGGCTGCACCCCCCGCATAATGCAGGTGGCCATGGCACCGATCATGGTCATTCCAGAATGAGCTAGCAACCTTATTCGGCTCATTAGGTAAAGGACGTCCCTATCATTTTCCCTCTGGGGGGCTCCGTGGACGCCAACTTAGGCGTTTCTTCAAGGGAGCATTACTGAACTCCGGGAGGCCGGTCCGAACGGGATCCGATAGCGGGGCGTCTTCTATATAAAACCATTCCGAAGGCCAGTCTTCGGACGCCTTCTTCGGGGTTCCGGATAGATATCCGGTCCCGGCGATGCGCCATAGCTCGGCTCCGCCCACTTGATATATTGACCCCTCATGAGAACGGGGTACGAGGCAGAATAATCTCTTCCACAGCGCAAAATGAGCCTCGACGCCCAAAAACAGTTCGCAAAGGGCCACGAACCCCGCAATGTGCAGAATGGAGGCAGGCGTAAGGTGGTGCAGCTGGAGACCGTAGAACTCCAGGAGCCCCCGGAGAAACGGATGTATTGGAAATCCAAGTCCTCTTATCAGATAAGAGACAAAGCATACCCGCTCTCCTTTGGAAGGATCGGGGATGCTCTCCGCTTGCTTTCGGCCCTTATAGGTGGCGAGTCCGGCTCAAACCGGAACCATGAAGGCTGGGGGAAGAAATCCCTTGGTTTGGAGCGTCACTAGCTTGCTATGCGAGACTGAGCACCTCTCCCAATCCCCAGGCCGGGGGCTGGGAGCGCGAGAGGAGGATCCGCGTCGACTGTCCATGATGGAATGGATTTTTTGTCAGAGGCGCTCTGATGAAAGCTTGCAGAGGGGGGATGGTGTGATTCGGATCTAGATCCTCATCTCTTTTTATAGGCGGCTCATATGCGCAGCTAGGAGGGGAAGCGTAAAATGCCCTGGCTTTTCGCATTCGTTCGACACATGGAAGATGGCCATTATTGGGCATGGAAGCCAAGGAGCGCAGCATTTATCAGAAGCCGGACACTATTCGACAAGTATATGGAATTTGGAGAAGAACCCGCGTCGCAATGCCGAAGACAATCTACGCGCCGGACTCGTCGTCATTGAAGCCTGCTTCGGGGGCTACTGAGGGAGTCCCGGATTAGGGGGTGTCCGGATAGCCGAACTATCACCTTTGGCCGGACTCCTGGACTATGAAGATACAAGATTGAAGACTTCATCCCGTGTCCGGATGGGACTTTCCTTGGCGTGGAAGGCAACCTTGGCGATACGGATATGTAGATCTCCTACCATTGTAACCGACTCTGTGTAACCCTAACCCTCTCCGGTGTCTATATAAACCGGAGGGTTTTAGTCCGTAGGACGAACAACAATCATACCATAGGCTAGCTTCTAGGGTTTACCCTCTTTGATCTCGTGGTAGATCTACTCTTGTACTACCCGAGATCCACCGGTTTTGACACGGACACAAGGCCACGCAGGCACCAGCATGCGCAGTGTCCTCGTTTCCCCTTTGGTGCTAAGGGGGCAAGCGCAGGCGCAGAGTACCGAGGCATTAGGCAAAGGTTTCCATATCGGTGCAACAAGACCAAGACCAGCAGGACGGAGGTCATCGTGGATCCCAAGACAGCGTCACCACCAGCGCCTTTGGCAGGCGAAGACAACCTTTAGTCAGGATAGCTTGTACTAGTTGTCCCCTTTCAAATTGGCCGTTGTTGGATCCCTTCCCGCTCGATATTTGGGGAGAGGACCAGGGCCTCTATAAATAGGACTAGCCACCATCGTAGGAGGCATCTCAACCGGAACTGATCCAAATCATCCTCAACCACACACAAGTTCACCAAGCACAAGAACACCTCTTCTCAGGAGGCTGTTCTTCCCTTGTACTGTTCATCATAAGCCCAAGAGGCAATCCACCACCACCACATTGGAGTAGGGTATTACACCACAACGGTGGCCCAAACCAGTATAAACCTCGTGTCTCTTGTGTTGTGAGTTCATCGAGCTAATCTTAGAGATCGCGGCGAGGCTGGGGGCGTGATTCAGTAGGGGGAAATCATCATGCACATCCCAGAGTTCGAACCTCAAGGGTTTTGCCGGAACCCTAAATCCGACATTTGGCATGCCAGGTAGTGCGCGAGAGCTTTCCTTCCATCGGCCCGCACTCCTCCAACACCTCACTTCGCCCTCATGGTGGACAACGCACCTCCGGCCCTGGCGGCCGATGCCAGTGCTGGGGCTAGGGGCTCCGGGCCTTGGCCCCCGCCTTACAGCGGGTGCAGTGGCCGCCCAAGTTCAAGCCAGAGATGCCGCCACGCTACGACAGCACGGCGGACCCGGTGGTTTTCCTGTTGGCGTATGAGGAGGCCGTCCTGAAGGCCGGGGGCGACGACAAGGTCATGGCCAGCTGGCTTCCCGTGGCCCTTACTGGTGTCCCACGCGCCTGGTTGGTCGACCTTCCCGGGTCCATGGTGGCATCTTGGGAGGAGCTGCACAGTCTCTTTGCTGCGTGCTTCGCGGCTTCGATGCCCCGCATGGTCGCGGCCCTCCTCGGCGGCTCGCAAGTGCCACCCTCAGACCGCCATGCCAAGCCGTTCTTTTGCCGGATCAGCACCGTCCTCGCATGGCAAGGAGCTCCCCCGGCTTGGGTGGCACCCAAGGCCGACCTGGCCTTTGACTCGGAAGATCACCCCGCCACCATTGCCTGCTCGGGCGCGCTCCCGATGCTCTGCACGCTCACCATATGCCACGTGGTCGTCACCAAAACACTCATCGATAGTGGTGCCGGCCTCAACGTGCTCTCGGTGGAGGCCTTCAGCCTCCTTCATGTACCGCTGGAGCGGCTCCGTCCCAGCAAGCCCTTCTCACGCATCGGTGGTGGTTCCTCCAGTCCCCTGGGGCAGATCCACCTTCTCGTGACCTTCTGCACCCGTGACAACTACTGCACGGAGCTAGTCGACTTCGACATTGCTCACATCCGCCTCCCGTACAACGCCATCCTCGAATACCCTGCCCTGGCTTAGTTCGTGGCAGCAACCCATCCGGCCTACAACCTCATGAAGGTGCCCGGAAGCAAGGGCATCCTCACCATAGCTGGAGATAGCAAGGATGCTCTTACGGCGGTCAAGCTTTCCCTCAAGGCCTCCACAGTGGTGCAGACCACCGATGCGGACGCCTCCAAGGCCAAGAAAACTGCGCCGACCAAGAAGAAGCAGTTGTTCACTCAGGATAAGGCGGAGACCAAGCAGGTGCCAGTTGAGGAAGACGGGTCCTCAGGAGCCACCTTCACCATAGGTGCCAACCTTGACCCCGACCAAGAGAAGGCATTGGTGAAGTTCTTGCGCTCGAACAAGGAGGTGTTCGCATGGGAACACAAGCAGCTAGTGGGGGTCCCAAGGGAGGTGATTGAGCATCACCTGAAGGTGTGCCCCAATGTACGCCCTATGAAGCAGAAGGCGAGGCGGCAGTCCACGGAGAAGCAGGCCTTCATCATCCAAGAAACCCGCAAGTTGGAGGCAGCAGGTGTCATTCATGAGGTTCGCTACCCCAAATGGCTGGCGAACCTTGTTGTCATGCTAAAAAAAGGGGGGGAAAGGAGCGCATGTGCGTCGACCTCACCAACCTCAACAAGGCCTGCCCCCAAGATCCGTTCCCGCTCCCCCGCATCGACCAGATCGTCGACTCCACCACCGTGTGCGACCTGCTGTGTTTCCTGGATGTGTTTTCGTGTTATCACCAGATCAAGATGGCAGTAGAAGACGTGGAGGAGACAGCCTTCCTGACCCCATGTGGGGTATACTGCTACACTTGCATGTCGTTCGGGTTGCGCAATGCGGGCGCGACCTTCCAACGGCTGATGCACATTGCCTTGGGCCGACAGCTTAGAAGAAACGCCGAGGCTTACGTCGATGGCATTGCGGTGGAATCTTGGGAGGCAAGGACCTTGATCCAGGACTTGGAGGAGACCTTCGTGAGCCTCCGCCGGGTAGTCCTGCGACTCAACCCAGAGAAGTGTGTGTTCGGCGTCCCTTTCGGCAAGCTGCTGGGCTTCCTCGTGTCCCACAAGGGGATCGAGGCCAACCCGGAGAAGGTCAAGGCGATCGAAGACATGAGTCCACCGCAAACCCTCAGAGAGATGTAGAAGCTCGCCGGTAGCGTGACCGCGCTAGGATGCTTCATCTCCAAGCTGGGGGGAGCGCGCCCTACCATTCTTCAAGCTGATGAAGAAAAAGGGCCCATTTGAGTGGACACAGGAGGCCTACCAAGCATTTCAAGACCTCAAGAAATACCTGACCAGTCCCCCCGTGATGGTGGCATTGCGCCCTCTCGAGCCCCTGGTGCTCTGCCTTGCCGCCACTCCCTACTCCGCCAGTGCAGCCCTGGTGACGGTTCGGGAGGAGCGCCAGGCTAAGGCCGCATCCCGCCCAGCCACGGCCTCAGCCAGGGCAGCACAGGACCAGGAAAGCCTCGCGAGGACCACGACAACGGCAGCAAGGGACCAAGTGCAGCAGGACGATGCCCCCGGGGCTGAAGGGGTCCCACCAACTAACCAGGCGATGGGGGCTCCATTATCTTCGGAGGCACCTCAACCTCCGGAAGACGCAGGCCACGTTAGCGCACCCACCCTCGTCGAGCATCCGGTGTACTTCGTCAGCGTAGTGTTACGGGATGCAAGAGCACGCTACCCTATGCCTCAGAAGCTCTTACTTGCGCTCTTGGTGGCCTCGCGTAAGCTGCAACACTACTTTCAAGGTCAACCCATCAAGGTCGTCTCGTCCTACCCCTTGGAAAGGGTACTTAGGAGCCCCAACTCCGTTGGGAGGGTCGCCAAATGGAACATTGAGCTGCAGGCATTCCAGTTGGAGTTCAGCACAACCAGGGTCATCAAGGGAGCCGCACTTGCTGATTTCGTGGCTGAATGGACGGACGCACCAGAGCTCAAGGTGGGCGAGGATCGGTCTCTCTCCCCAGGAAGTGAGGCACCAGATGGCTGGGTCATGTATTTCAATGGTGCCTTCTCGCGGCAGGGCGCGGGGGCTGGTGCAGTGCTTATATCACCCACTCAGGACAAGCTCTACTACGCCCTACAGCTCTGTTTCCAGCAGGGCGAAAAGGTCTCCAACAACATAGCAGAATACGAGGGCCTCATAGCAGGCCTAAAAGTTGTAGTAGCGCTGGGAGTGAAGCGCCTCGTCATCAAGGGCGACTTACAACTCCTCGTCAACTTCTCCAACAAGGTGTACAAGCCGAAGGACGAGCACATGGAAGCATACCTTGCGGAAGTACGCAAGATGGAGAAGCAGTTCTGGGGGCTAGAGTTGCAGCATGTGCCCCTCGGCACCAACAAAGAGGCTGACGACATCGCCAGGAGGGCGTCCAAACGGCTGCCCCAGGAGCCTGGCATTTTCGAGGAACGACTCTTCAAGCCGTCAGCGGCACCACCACTTTCAAGAACGGCACAGCCTCGGGAAGAACTCCCTCAGCCACCTACCACAGGAGCCCCAGCCTGTGGCCCGACCTCGGGAGCGCGCCTACTCTTGGAGCTGGAGCCTCGGGAGGGATGCTGGACCAAGGAATTCAAGGAATAGCTGACGCAAGGGACGCTGCCGGAGAAAGAATAGGACGCGGAGCGCGTGGCCCAGCAAGCCACGACCTACTTCATCCAAGACGGTGAGCTATACCGGAAGCGGTCGAATGACGTTTCCCTATGTTGCATCTCCAGGGAACAGGGGAAAGAGCTGTTAGCCGACATACACGGCGGAGATTGCGGACACCACTCATCGTCATGGACCCTCGTTGGCAAGGCATTTCGCAGCGGATTCTATTGGCCTACAGCACTCAAGGATGCGACCGAGCTGGTGAAGTCCCGCGAGGCCTGCCAATTCCACGCCAAGCAGATCCAGTAGCCAGCTCAGGGCCTACAGACCATCCTGCTCTCATGGTCGTTCGCGGTCTGGGGGCTAGATATCTTGGGCCCATTCCCTTGAGCGCCTGGGGGCTACCGCTACCTCTGCGTCGCCATCAACAAGTTCACCAAGTGGGCGAAGGTGGAAGCCGTCCGCACCATCCCAGCCGGCTCCACGGTCAAGTTCATCAAAGGCCTCGTGAGCCAGTTTGGGGTCCCTAACCGCATCATCACCGACAATGGTTCGCAGTTCACTAGCAATCTCTTCAAGACGTATTGTACTAACCATGGAACGCAGATCTGCTACACTTTGGTGGCGCACCTCCGGAGCAACAGCCAGGACGAACGCGCCAAGGAGGAGGTCCTGAGGGGCCTCAAGACCAGGACCTTCAAGAAGAAGCTGGAGGCCTGCATCAGGGGCTGGCACGACGAGCTCCAGTCCGTGTTGTGGTCCATCCGCACCACCGCCACCAAGCCAACAGGCGAGACCTCATTCTTCCCTGTCTACGGAGCGGAAGCGGTTCTTCCTCACGAGGTCAGGTGCCACTCTGCATGGGTCCTGGCATTTGATGAAGCGCAGCAGGACGCCATGCGGGGGATGGACCTCGTGCTTGGGGAGGAACACCACCGTGAAGCCATGCTACGGGCGGCAAGATACCAGCAGGCACTATGGTGGTACCACTATCGCAGCGTCCGCCCTAGGACGCTCGAGGTGGGTGACCTCGTCCTAAGGCGGGTGCTCTCTAGGGAAGGGCTGCATAAGCTCTCACCCATGTGGGAGGGCCCATTCATGGTCGTCCACGTCTCCAGGCCTAGCATCGCGCGCTTGGAGACCCAGGACGGGGTACCCATCCCGAACGCCTGGAGCATCCAGCACCTCTGGAAGTTCTACCCCTGAAGAAAAGCCCGGTGCCTGTGAAGAAGGTCCAGTGCCTGTGAAGCTTGCCGCCCGTGACACTCTCACGTAATAATGAGTGGGGCTTTACACGCCCTGGAGTCTCATGGGTGCCGCCCTTGGGCCTCGGGGGCTCCCTCCCACGCCTAGTGGCATCACTTAGCTCCGCGCTGGTGAGAAGACTTGAAGACTAGACTAGGTGC
>NW_021171197.1:19387-21945 GCF_002162155.2 Triticum dicoccoides
CTGTCTCCAAGTCTTGGCCTACAAACAATGTTGCTTCAAAGTAGCTCTCTACGATGGTTGAAACATTTTTTCCAATCTTTTTATCATGGCTTCCTCGCTTTTAGAAATCCGGTATGGACATGAGTGATGTGGATACTGTGGCTGACCTGGCCGTGGTGGCCGTAAGCTCATAACATCAACGCGACCTCTTGGCAACATCAGATGAGGCACACAATCCATTGGGATTTTCTGTTCAAAAACATAGTAATAACTTTGTCGTTAGCAATGTAGTTTAGTTTAAAAAAAATTATGCAAAAGATGCACGGATGTCGTAATAGTACAAAATCTTATCATGATATCTCCATTGATGTTACCGTAGCACACCGCGTGCACTAGTGGCACATATGGACCATAATTTTGAGGAATTCGATAATAGCTATTGTAATTCTCAAGATCAGTAAAAAATGTGATCAGACCATCTTTGTCCTTATAAGTTAATTGTGCTTCATCATTGTAGTAGTAGGTTCTGTCTACCATCTTCCGTACATTTTTTGAAGAATGAAAATAAGCTGTCAATGGAAATAAGCTGTCAAATATTTTGAAATAACCAATATAAATTACTTAGTAAATATGTTTAAGAAACTCACACAACGATAGAACTGGAAGCGTGTCAACAAGGACCCACATGGTCATATCATTTTCGTCCATGTCAGGATCACCAAGACCGAAGGTGAGAAGCATACCCTCATGAAAATCATACGCCTTGGAAAGGGCTTCCCAATTTGGGAAACCAAAATTGGATGAGTTCACAGAATTGTATAGTCTTACAGCAAAATCATAACCATGATGGGTCCTTAGTTGAATTATCTTTGTCTCTGTGCTTTCATGATCTTCAAACCCCATCTTCTCCAAGACATAGCGTCTTGCATGGCATGGGATAAGCTAGTCGAATTGTAAAAGACGGAAATTACACGTTGAAGAAGCAGAGAAGTCGTGCAAAAATAACAAAAAACACTTGTCATCATTGCGTACCGTATCAACATCGAAGGTCTCTTGGAGCTTGATGCTGAAGCGCCGACCTTCTACCAGGTGAGGCCTGTCGCACATACTGCGCTTATCTTCGCAGTAAACGCACATAGCAAATTCCATTTCGTTGTCAGACATTTCCTAATAGGTAATTAATAATCCATTATCGAATACATATATAGTAGTTTGTAGCAAAGATCATCATATAACAACTAAAACACCTAAAATTTGTAGTTTGTAGTAGTTTGTAGCAAAGATCATCATATAACAACTAAAACAACTAAAATTTGTAGTTTGTAGTAGTTTGTAGCAAAGATCATCATATAATCCATCATGAATACATATCTTTTGCATTCAATAAGCAAATAACTGATAGGTAATTAATAATCCATCATCGAATACATATATAGTAGTTTGTAGCAAAGAGATCATCATATAATATCACTAATACATCTCGAATAATAGCTCCTCTAGGTTCAATGTGCCGCGGTGGACACCCAAAGAGAAGGAACCATCACCGAATCATAGCTCCGGTGAGATCCCCAAAGAAACTGCCAGGTATTGGAGAACCGGCCATTCGCCAACTCAACCAAGTAGCGCTGGACGTGCGCGTTCTCCTCCATGACACGGTGTTGCACCACCTGCGCGGGGGACTCAATCCTCTCCACCGATGCAGGCCCACGTGACCGCCACCAAAGAAGCTCCGGGTCGACGATGGGCTGGCTCCTCACTAAGCTGCGCTCACCAGAAGGTAGCACAACCCAGTACCAGCCCGGCGAAGCCCAGTCCCGGACATGGCCCCTCGGCTCACCAGAAAAAGCTCCGAGTCGACGACGAGGATGCGGGATAGGCATCGTCGACGTCGAGAACAAAATGCTTAACTATGAAAACAAAATTAATAAACACTTAGCAAAATTTGGCATGACCTTTGCTAAAAGCAGGACCAATCGAGCGCCTGAAATTTGCCAGAACGTAAACGAATCGACATTTCTGGCAAAACATAGGCCACTCGGAAAAATATGACATGTCCAAAATGTGACATGCTCAAAATATGACATGTCCACTGCAAATTTGCATATAACAGGAAAAATTGCTTTAACTAAAAAAATAACAACAAATGCTTTAACTAAAAAAATACCTAGAATTCTGTTAACTACACCTAAAACAAGTAAAACACCTAAAATTCTGTTAACCACACCTAAAACAACTAAACCACCTAAAATTCTGTTAACTACACCTAAAACAACTAAAACACCTAAAACTCTTTTAAATACACTTAAAACAAATTCAACATTATTCTAAGAACACCTACATTATTCTAAGAACCTACATTTTTAACTAAAACACCTACAAATTTAACTAAAGCACCTAAAAATTCAACTAAGACACCTACATTATTCTAAGAACCTACATTTTTTCAACTAGGATTCAAAATAATTAACTACTCTCTAATAACTATAACTAGGGAGGGAGGGAGGAGGCGGAAGGAGGGAGGAGTACCTCTCGGTGGAGGAGGGCCGGTGCGGGGGGCGACCGGGGAGGTGGCCGGTGCG
>NW_021171197.1:24210-28279 GCF_002162155.2 Triticum dicoccoides
CCCAACTTCACGTGCGCCCACTCCGGTGCCCGCCCGCCGCCGATATGAACCAGCATAATCTCTTAGTTTTCTGCATATGGACAATTGTTGCAACATTTTGTATAGAAAACATATAATACTACTTTTCCGTCTATTGATTAAATCTTCAAACTTTGTATTTTCTGAATTTAGATATATTCCTTATACTGTGACTCCATTTATGGGAGCAAAAAAGTTATTAAGATGGTACAAGGAAGAAAAGCTGAATATAAAATCCAATGTCTTGGAGAAAAATGCCAATAATGTACGACGACCCATTAGCTTAAAGTTAAGTACATATAATATAATCCGAAAGAGCTCAATGTATTACTAGATTAAATGGTTGTACGTACAACCTACAAATGGTTTTATACTGTATTACTAGCCTCAATAGTAGCTATATATGCGAAAATTAGCAATGGTGCACGGGCACCTTGGTGCCTGTTTTCAAAAAACTCTTTTCTACAACGTGAAGAAAACTGATATTTTTGTCAAGACACACACACACACACACACACATTTATATTATGTATCTGCAAAATTTTATTTCATTTTACTTTCACACGTGGCTTACAAAAAAGACAAATATGTATTTTCAAATGGGCTTCTTTTTTGTTATTAGTTTTTTGTGAATACAGAAGCCAACCTTACAGACACTTGCATGTGGCAGGCAACTAGAAATATTTAACCCAACCAAGCTTCAATCAAATTAATGAGTTTGACTTCCATGACAAAGTATGTTATCTTGTACGTATTGTTTAGCATACACATGTACCAGCTGCCTCCTTTCTTTAGTCGGTTAGAGGAGAATCTTCTACCTCCCGAACTCATCGGCATCGGCATCGCCTCCCTTGAATTGGCTTCCAAAGAAGAAGAAAATCGTAGTGGGGAGAGACCGAGAGAGAGGTGGTGGAGGTGGTGAGGAGCATCGTCATGGACGGGGCAGAGGAGGTGAGGGGGAGCAAGCTGTCCGGCGTCCAGGCGTGAAGAAGTGGCACATGGTGGGCTGCTGCGTGGAAGGCGATCCCTCCATGACCTGTGGCCTGGCGTTCTTGCACGATGAGATCCTCCTCGACGGCGCCAAGACTTGACCAAGCTCTTCTCCATCGGACGAGGTCATCACCGGGACCACGGCCACCTGCCGCCGGAGTAGTCGTCGTAAGGGCAGCTCACCAGGATCAGGTACGTACACCGGCGTCCGGAGACGTGAATCTTGTCTCATCGTGCTTCGCCAACTGCAGCTAGCGGCCGCCCACCCACACAGCATCGATCCTGCTTGTACCACCGGCCGATCGAGGGATTAGCTCAAAAACGGGATGGACGGATTTCTGGATCTCTCACTGGCTTGCTTCTTTATTTCATGATGAGGAATTAATGGGTTCTGCTCTAGACCACCGTTGCTCTTCTACTCTTTTTATAGGAAAGGAAAGGAAAGGATGATGGCGTCTTATGCGCCTGGTTTTCGGGGATCATTTTCGGTAGTCGCGGATCAAACGCGTAGCCCATCCTGTCGAGCACAACAACATCATCCCTTTCATTTCATTCCACGCACGAGTGAATGGAGCATCGCGCGGCTCTCGTATGCAGTATGCACACGGATTCATTGCACCTAGAATTCCACCACAGGCTACGATATGTTTCAGCGGATGAACAAACCATCTTATTACTGAACAAACTATGTAAATTTTCAGTACACGCACAAAGTTGGCAAAGTTTGTTTTTAAATTTTATTCCACGAGGACCAAAGGCATATGACTAAAAAAACATAGCATTCCCACCAAAAAAACTTACATTCGAGTTTGACACACTGTTGAAACCCCCTTTAAGAAAATAAAAACAAATACAATTACACATGACTAAAGGACCACCATCCAACCTATCCACGGTACAACGCTTCATGGAATCATATACAAAGAGTCAAAATGGATCCGGCATCTATTTTTTTTTTAGTTCTCTAATGTTCTTTTCTGTTAGCGATGGTTACCACGAGTAGTCGTTGATGAGCTGCGTACAGGAGTCATCCGTATCTAGTTCGATGTTCGGGTAGCAAATGTCGTCAGGCACTAACTGCATCCAAGAAAAATCCACATCTGTGTAAATGCCTCCTGACATCGGATCGATCTCTTCGTTGTGTGTGATAGCGCCGCCGAACACGGGATGTACCCCTGCCATGTCGGCGACGATGCCGCCTGACATGGGATAGATCCCATCCATGTCACTAACGATGTTACCTGACACGGGATTGATCCCTTCCTTGTCCGTGTTGGCGTTGCGGAACACGGGGTGGATCTCTTCCTTGCTGGCACTGGCACCACCGGACATGGGCTGGAACCCTTCGTTGTCCATGTCAGCGTTGTTGGCCACCAAATGCATCCCTTCCTCATCCAGATCGTCACCACCTGACATGGTTTGTACCTCATCCTTGTTCGCCTGAGGGCCGATAGACAAGGGATGGACCCCTTCCTTGTCGGAGTCGACGCTGCCTGACATGGTCTGCATCTCATCCTTGTTCGCATGAGGTCCAACTGACATAGGCTGGATCCCTTCCTCATCCATGTCGACGCCACCGAGCAGGTCTGGTGATTGGGTCATGGTGTTCTTGTTGAAGATCCGACACAGCACATAGGTGTCCTGACCAGATCAGATCAACCGTTAAGGTGTAGGTGAGTTGTGGAGCTCAATAACAATTTTACTAAGACAAGAGAGTAAGAAAGAAAGATACATGGATACGGTGATCGGGATGGAGGCGGTACTCGTGCATGACCCAGTTGGTCCGTGTGCCCCTAGGTGCTTTGCCAATATGAAAGACAAGCGTCTTCTTCATGCCGACTACGATGCCGTTGTGGATGACTGGACGGTCCTTCCCTGTTGACTTCCAGAACCCTTTTTCTGTCGCCCGCGCCATGCGAAGGCCGGTTGGGTACTTTCGGGCCCTCGGCGCAAAAAAGTACCACTCAACTTTAGCCCCTGGGTCGCCCGTGCTCGGTGAAAATGATTTGTCTGTGCGTGTATGCAGTTGAAAGGACACGAAGCATAAGTTAGTTGACATATACTAGTTGACTTATCGAAACAGGTGACCGCCGGAGAGAATAGAGTTGTACGTTGGTACCTGGTAGTTGGTCCGGCTCGAACTTGTAGACGTCCACCTCCGGGATGAAGTCGAAGTCGATGGGGAGGCCGAGGAGCTTGCGCTTGAGGAACCAATTGACGAGCTCCTGGTCGGTGGGGTGGAAGCGGAAGCCCGGCAGCGGCAGGAGATGAGAGAAGGCGCGGTCCATCTCCGCCGTGGCCGCCGGAACTGTCACGCACGCCATGGCTGCCTGTCTCCTCGGGCGATCGATCCGTACGCCGGTCGGCCTTGTGACGACTGCCTGCGAGAAGGCAATTTGTGATGGAATGGAAATGGTAATGGCTCTGTAGTGTGTAGTTGCAGGTGCACACACAGAGAGATGGAGGTGATGCTCATGCCAGGCAACGCCCTGGGGTTCGTCCAGTCACACAAGTCACCCAAGAATCCCAGAGTCATACACGACCGTCGCCATCTATGATTTGCCACCCATGATTTTTATGTCTACGTGTTCGCCAACCAGGCCGGTTGTGGCTTTCGTCGTGAATTACGCACGACCTAGCGCAGCCATCCGATCACGAATTGGAAGGCTGGATGTACCCCCCAGATCACGAATTCCTCGTATCGACACCGTCGATGTCTTCCCAGATGCAGCAAAATATTTGTCTTCCCAGATAATTCACGAAATATCTATCTATCTCCTTCCGTTTTAAAATATTTGTTTTTCTAGAGATTTCAACAAGTGACTACATACGAAGCAAAATGAGTGAATCTACACTCTAAAATATGCCTCCCCCGCCCCCTACACCCCCCTCAGTGAGAAATTATGCATAGTCCCGCTGCTAATCTATCTTCTAATCCCCCAGCTTCGCTAATCTGCGTGGCTATATCTTATATGTGATCTCGTTTGCCTCCCCCGCCCCTCACACCCCCCTCAGTGAGAAATTATGCATTGTCCCACTGCTAATCTCTCTTCTAATCCCC
>NW_021171197.1:30806-36703 GCF_002162155.2 Triticum dicoccoides
AAAAAAAAAAATATGGACCAGCTAAATTAACTTCCGTCGAGCCGTTGATTCGCTATCAACTTTTTTTAACGCTATCTTATTTTATATCTTATCTTATATTTACTAATTGAAGGCACCTTTCGAGTCTTTACGTAAATCCACGTCATCAAGATTAATTTAATCATTAGATATAAAAATTAATGGCCAAGACGTATAAGAGCCCCTGACTTATATGAAGACATGACATACATAAAAGAATTTAACTAGCACGTACAGAAAAGAGGGGCACAACTTTATAACAAAGAAAAATGATCTGGTAAAAGAAAAAGAGTCCTGATACAATAAGGAAGGACCATCATGAGAGACACAACTTTATAATTTAAAAACAGGAGATCACGTAAAAAAGATAAGAGTCCTCATGCTACAAGAAAGGAGCCATGGTGATTTAGAACGTACAGAATAGAGAGAGTTTTATACTATAAAAAATATTTGATGTACCCGTACAAAAAAGACCTAATAGACCTCACGATATAAGGAACCATCCTCATAAAGAAATCCATCATCACACACGAACAAATCCCAAAATATCACATGTCTTTTGCGTTTTTACGAAGAAAACAAAAAATAATAAGTACAAAAAATTACGTGTTTCCTTCCTTTCGGAAATAAAAGAAAAAAATAAAGACATACAAAAAAGAGAGGAGACTGCTTTATATAATATGTACGAGAAACATCACAAAAAACGAGTCCTCATGCTATAAAAGAAGACAAACTGTTGTTTAGAAAAAAGGGCATCATCACACACGTCCAAGTTCTAAAATATGATTTTTCCTTCTTCATTTTGAAAAGAAGAGGAAAAGTGATACTTACAAATAATCACGCATCTTCTCCCTTCTAAAATATAAAATAAAAAGGATACGTACATGTAAATGATCTTCTCATGAGATAAAAGAACCCACATCCCAATTCTTTCCAAATCAAACCTACCTGCATGTTTCGTTTGAAAAAAAAGACACTTACAAATACGAGTCCACAAGCTTCACATTGCAAACAAACTATAGGCCTGATAGAAAACAAACTTCAATCCACACTTACAAAAAAGAAGGCAAGTCCGACATGAGCATACATAATATGTCCCGAATGGCTCATAGATATCATTGCTAAAGTCATTAATCCGATATGTGAAATCGCCTAATATGTTCCCAAGATGGAAAATATGCATAAATTGCCACTCATTAAAAAATATCATACGAACGTTAACCGGTCAGGAAATATATAACTAAAGAACTATCATTTTGACCGTCAGTTTTTCAAATGGGGATATCTCTCGACCACATTCATTAAATTTTAATTTTATAGGTCAATGAATTTTCCAACCATTACAAATAATCTACTATCTAGTTACATGATATATAGACACACTCACAATTAAGTATGACACATCATTTTTTTTAAAGTTGAGGCAGGAACACATCCCAATGTATTAAAAAGAACTGAAAAATATTTAAATGCTAAGATTATCATTATTATTATTATGTTCCATTTCTACCAACCATGACAAACAAACATAGGCTTAGATAATGAAATTAATTACTAAATGAAAAACATATCCGTCGCTAAAAATATTTTTTGAAAATAGTTATTACCTCTTCTAATAATTTTGCTTAGACAGTAGTTTTAATATATATATCATTTTTTAAAATAAACTAGCCCATGTGGCTTATGCGCCTCATCTCGAATATTCTTGAGAGTGGGTGTGTGTAGGGTATCTTTCTGGGACCATTATGGAAGATTATATGTATAATTGTGTAAATTAGGAAGGTGTGTACCTTCCATATGAATCAAATTAATACAAACTTTAAACATCCTTTAGTAGTTGGTATACGATTCACAAGGAGGATTATCTGTCGATTAAGATAAGAAAGGTTAATTCAGCCAAATAATAGCAGTTTCTGAAACGGTAATTGATGGAAAAATGAACACAGTCCATCCAATAATGAAGGTGATTATTTTTTATTGTCATTGTTTCAATAACTTAGCATTTCCCAGCTATATGACATCTAAAATTTAACCTCCTATACTACGCATGTTAATATAATTTTGTTAACAATTATATATATCCATTTAATAGCTAGACTGTGCAGGTGCACAGGTTGATGACTAGTATATTTAATTGGTGCGTGCCATCGTTGCACATGGGCCAGCTAATCGTCCTTGTATCATTTTAATTTTATTGTATGCCCCCGAAGGAAACAATTTGATCCTCACATATTATATTGTACTACTATCTTTTACATACTACTTCCTCCGTTCTATAATAACAGATTTTTTATATTACACCAGTGTAAAAAACACTTTTATTAGAGAACGGAGGGAGTAGTTATTATTTTTAATAAACATATCACAATTGCAGATGCTCACAAACACGTACATGCACTCACTTCTATGAACCCATGCACACACTCGATCCCTATGATCACCTCTGAGGTACTGAACCGGCACAACATCGCCGATAAGTCTGAAATAAATCCAAAAGAATGCGAGCATCAGTGCCATGTTTAGGATTTAAACTCTGGTGGGCTAGGATACCACTATCCTCTTAACCATCCAACTACTGGTTGGTTCGCTTTAGCAGTAATTATTATTAAGCCATGTTATATACTAATACCAATAGTGCTTATCTCGTCCGTAAAGTTCATACAACTCTCATAGAATATAATAATCCAGCATGCATTTGAGGCCAAATTAAATTATTACACAAATATATTTAAATTTAAATTAATCATATAACATTTTTTTGCGAGAAATGCCAATCTATATATTCTTCTTCAATTATGATAGTACGACGAACAACAGAGGTAATAAAAATTACAATCATGTCTGTGGACCACCTACCGGCCACTACAAGCACTGGAGCGAGCTAAAGGCGCGCCACCATCATCGCCCGTCTGTCACCGGAGTCACACAAACCTTGTTGTAATAGACATCCGTGCTAAGGCCCCATAGGACTAGCGCACTAGAGTAGCAATCATCGCTCATGAAGGAAGTCGTAGAACAGAAGGATCAAACCCGTAAACACCCAAACAAAACCGGATCAAAACAGATCCACCGAACACCAGCACCGACCGAATCCCATGAGATCCGACAAAGAAGAACCTCCACACGCCCTCCGACGATGCTAGATGCACCATCGGGATGGGGATGGAACGTGGGAGACATTATTCCTACCAAGGGACATGGCTGCCGCTGATGTCTACTACGCAACCTTCTTCTTGTAGACTCGTGTTGGGCCTCCAAGCGCAGAGTTTTGTAGGACAGTAGTAAATTTCCCTCAAGTGGATGACCTAAGGTTTATCAATCCATGGGAGGCGTAGGATGAAAATGGTCTCTCTCAAACAACCCTGCAATCAAATAACAAAGAGTCTCTTGTGTCCCCAACACACCCAATACAATGGTAAGTTGTATAGGTGCACTAGTTAGGCGAAGAGATAGTGATACAAGCGTAATATGGATAGTAGATATAAGTTTTCGTAATATGAAAAATATAAAAACAGCAAGGTAACTAGTAACGAAAGTGAGCAAAACTGGTATTGCAATGCTTGGAAGCAAGGCCTAGGGTTCATACTTCACTAGTGCAAGTTCTCTCAACAATGATAACATAATTAGATCATATAACAATCCTTCAACGTGCAACAAAGAATCACTCCAAAGTTTCTATTGGAGAACGTAGGACGAAAACGTGCATCAGCCCCTATGCATAGATTACTCCAATGTCACCTCGGGAATCCGCGAGTTAGTACCAAACCATACATCCAGTAAATCAATAGAACATCCCATTGTCACCACAGATATTCCATCGCAAGACATACATCAAGTGTTCTCAAATCCAATACTCGATCCAACATAACAAAACCTCAAAGAGCAAGACTCAATTCATCACAAGAAGGTAGAGGGGGAGAAACACCATATGATCCAACTATAGTAACAAAGCTCGCGGTACATCAAGATCGTGCCATATCAAGAACATGAGAGAGAGAGAGAGAGATGAAACACATAGCTACTGGTACATACCCTCATCCCCGAGGGTGAACTACTCCATCCTCGTCATGGAGCCCGTCGGGATGATGAACATGGCCACCGGTGATGCTTTCCCCCTCCGGCAGGGTGCTGGAATGGGCTCCCGATTGGTTTTTCGTGGCTACAGAGGCTTGAGGCAGCGGAACTTCCAATCCAGATTTATTTCTGGGGGTTTCTATATTTATAGGAATTTTTGGCGTCGAGAACAAGTCAGGGGGGGTCCACGAGGTGACGACAAGACAGGGGGCGCGCCCTAGGGGGGGGGCTCCACCCTTGTGGAGTCTTCTGGCCCAACTCTTTTACTTCGGTGGCTTCTTCTGGTCTATAAAAAATCACCGTAAATTCTTAGATCATTTGGACTCCGTTTGGTATTCCTTTTCTGTAAACTCAAAAAATAGTTGAAAAACAGAAGCTGGCACTGGGCTCTAGGTTAATAGGTTAGTCCCAAAAATCATATTAAACAACATATAAATGCATATAAAACATCCAAGATGGATAATATAATAGCATGGAACAATAAAAAATTATAGATAAGTTGGAGACGTATCAAGCATCCCCAAGCTTAATTCCTGCTCGTCCTCGAATAGGTAAATGATAAAAACTTAATTTTTGATGTGGAATGCTACCTAACATATTTATCCATGTAATTTTCTTCATTGTGGCATGAATGTTCAGATCCATAAGATTCAAAATAAAAGTTTAATATTGACATAAAAACAATAATACTTCAAGCATACTAATAAGGCAATGATGTCTTTTCAAAATCACGTTGCCAAAGAAAGTTATCCCTACAAAATCATATAGTCTGGCTATGCTCCATCCTCATCACACAAAATATTCAAATCATGCGCAACCCTGATGACAAGCCAAGAAATTGTTTCATACTTTTGAAATTCTCAAACCTTTTCAACTTTCACACAATATATGAGAGTGAGCCATGGACATAGCACTATAGGTGGAATAGAATATGGTGGTTGTGGAGAAGACAAGAAAAAGGAGATAGTCTCACATTAGTTAGGCGTATTAACGGGCTATGGAGATGCCCATCAATAGATATCAATGTGAGATAGAGCTATAAGTTTATGAAACTTCAAAATGAAACTAAGTGGGTGTGCATCCAACTCGCTTGCTCACAAAGACCTAGGGCAATTTGAGGAAGCCCATCATTGGAATATTCAAGCCAAGTTCTATAATGAAAAATTCCCACTGGTATATGAAAGTGACAACATAGGAGACTCTCTATCATGAAGATCATGGTGCTAATTTGAAGCACAAATGTGGTAAAAGGATAGTAACATTGGCGCCCCTTCTCTTTTTTCTCTCATTTTTTGGGGCTCTCTCCTTTTTTTGGCCTCTTTTTTTATTTTTTTATTTTTTTATTTTTATTTTTCGTCCGGAGTCTCATCCCGACTTGTGGGGTATCATAGTCTCCATCATCCTTTCCTCACTTGGAAAATGCTCTAATAATGAAGATCATCACACTTTTATTTACTTACAACTCAATAATTACAACTCGATACTTAGAACAAAATATGACTCTATATGAATGCCTCTGGCGGTGTACCGGGATATGCAATGAATCAAGAGTGACATGTATAAAAATTATGAACGATGGCTTTGCCACAAATACGATATCAACTACATGATCATGCAAAGCAATATGACAATGATGAAGCGTGTCATAATAAACAGAACGGTGGAAAGTTGCATGGCAATATAGCTCGGAATGGCTATGGAAATGCCATAATAGGTAGTATGGTGGCTGTTTTGAGGAAGGTATATGGTGGGCGTATGGTACCAGCGAAAGTTGCGCGGTACTAGAGAGGCTAGCAATGGTGGAA
>NW_021171198.1:0-859 GCF_002162155.2 Triticum dicoccoides
GCCCCCTTGTCTCGTGGGCACCTCGTGTGCCTCCCGGACTCCATTTTCTTGCATATTACGTATTTTCGTTGGTAAAAATTCAATATATATACTCCCAAAGGTTTTGACCATCGTATCACGCAAATATCCTTTATTTTCGTTTCGAGCTGTTTCTGTTTCAGATCTAAGAGCATCATATCGTCTCCAAGCTCTCCCAAGGACAAGTTTTTCGAGAGGGTTATCAACCCCTATCTTGCGGAGGTGCTGCAACACCCTCAAACCATTGAGATGCGTGAGGGGGTGTTGCACATCCGCGATGTGGAGGGACCAAGGCGTACTAGGAGCGTGGAGACAAAGCTCGAAGCCGTGGAGCAGCAAGTTTTCAAGTGCCAAGGGATGGTGGAGCGTGGACTCAACGCCAACTAGATGATGATCACGGAGTTCACCAATAACAATAAGCTGGATACCAAAGTCATTGGGGAGACCATCTTCAAGCTTCAAGAGAAAATCGAGCACCTCCAAGCCCAGATCTATGACCTGCAAAACCAGAACTGTGAGTATGAATATAGATTCAAGAGGATGAGTTTGGCTGCAGATTTAAGGATCCCGGAGACTCGATCATCTTTCTATGATGGAGAGCCTATGCCTTGGAAGACGGACGACAAGCCTACATCATCAACAACTCCTACTTCACCACCTCCGAGGACATAATCACATGGGTATGGGCACTCCCCCCTTGGCAACCGCCAAGCTTGGGGGAGGTGCCCCGGTATCGTATCACCATCACACTCCTATCTTTACCGTTTTATTTAGCTCGATCCCTTTAGTAGTATCTTGATCTAGTATCTTGAAGTTTTGATATCAAGTAGTTTTGAGTTTT
>NW_021171199.1:0-1137 GCF_002162155.2 Triticum dicoccoides
AACCCTATGGTACGTTTACGTGTCGGTCATCAACACTCGTAATTTTGGCCGATTCTGACCCGTTTCTTGGATTATTACTCATTGTTTTGGGGTCCCGAAACGATTTCCATAGTTGTTAAACACCAAGGTGCGCTTATATGTCGGTCATCAACACTGGCAGTTTTGACCGATTCTGGCCCGCTTCATTGACTATTACCCACTGTTTTGGGGTCCCGGAGCGATTTCCATAGTTTTTCAACCCCAAGATGAGCTTACGTGTCGGTCATCAACACTGTCAGTTTTGGCCGATTCTGGCCCGTTCCGTGGACTATTACTCACTATTTGGGGGTCCTGGAATGATTACCACGATTAACGAAACCTGGGGTGCGTTTACGTGTCGGCTATAAGCACTGGCAGGTTTGGCCGATCCTGACCCGTTTCTTGGATTATTACTCACCGTTTTGGGGTCCCGAAGCGATTTCCATAGTTGTTAAACCCCAAGGTGAGCTTACGTGTCGTTCATCCACACTAGCAGTTTTGCCGATTCTAGCCCGTTTCATGGACTCCCAGAGTGATTTCCACGATTAACGAACCCTGGGGTGCGTTTACGTGTTGGTCATCAACACTGGCAGTTTTGGCCGATTCTGGCCCATTTCATGGACTATTACTCATTATTTTGGGGTCCCGGAGTGATATCCACGATTAACGAACCCTCGAGTGCATTTACGTGTCGGTCATCAACACTAGTAGTTTTGGCTGATTCTAGCCCGTTTCTTGGATTATTACTCAACTTTTTGGGGTCCCGAAGCGATTTCCATAATTGTTGAACCCCAAGGTGCGCTTACGTGTCGGTCATCCACACTCGCAGTTTTGGCCTATTCTGGCCCATTTCATGGACTCACTATTTTGGGGTCCTAGAGTGATTTCCACGATTAACGAACCCTGGGGTGCGTTTACGTGTTGGTCATCAACACTGGCAGTTTCGGCCGATTCTGGCCCGTTTGATGGACTATTACTCACTGTTTTGGGGTCCCGGAGTGGTTTCCATGGTTAGCGAACCCTGTGGTGCGTTTACGTGTTGGTCATCAACACTCGCAGTTTTGGCCGATTCGGGCCCGTTTCTTGGATTATTACTCACCGTTTTGGGGTCCCGAAGCG
>NW_021171200.1:0-1194 GCF_002162155.2 Triticum dicoccoides
CATCAGGCAAGCAACCAACCATTTGATCATATCGATACAATCCCATGTTCTCGCTCCTGCTCTCTTTTACTGCATTAAGACAACGCGATTCAAACTGCTGTGTGCTACGGTAGTTGAACCCATTTCCTCTGCATGACCTGTCATTGCCACAGTAACTAGATGAAACCCACTAGCATGTGTAGGAGTTGCTTGAGCCATATGTATGTGTTGTTCCTACCTTGCTATGCCTGCTATGCTTAGAGTCGTGTCAGGCCTGGTTCATCGGGGTGATGGGCTGGAGTGAAATGATTATGTCGGTAATGAGAGTGGTGTGGTGAACACGATTTGGTAAAGGTATCGATGAGAGGCCATGTAGGAGTACATGGTGGGTTGTTTCATTGAAGCCGACCTTAAGCACTGAGATCTGTATGTGTGATTTAAGAATCAGCTACTACCATGCATTGGGCCCGAAACCAATTGACCCTCTCGGCTTCTTATTCACCCTAGTTCTCCGTCCAGGAGTTGCAAGTAGTTTCTGGTGTTTGTAGCCTACTGGAGGCCGTGGACAGCGCTGACCGTAGGGGTGGGCTGTGATGCGGTAGGTACGTGGCCGGGTGTACCGAATACCCGTTAGGTATCTCGGGAACCCTGTTCACATCGTTCGGGGCCGTATGGGAAACCTCGGCCGGACTCCCTGCGGATGGAACCTGAATAGGCGATAAACCTGGACTTGAGGCTTAGGTGATTAGGTAGGTCGTGGCCGACACCCACGTTGGGCTTCCGCTTGAAGGTTGCCGAGTACATGTCGTGTAAACGACGGTAAGTGGTGAGAGCGTGTATGAAGAAGTACCCCCTGCAGGGTTAACATGATCTATTCGAATAGCCGCGTCCGCGGTAAAGGACTACTTGGTTGCCTATACAGTTCATAGACAAGTAAATGGAAACTACTAAAAGCCTCAAGATAAGTGTGAGTGCCGAGGATGGCTCTTCCGTAGGAAGACGGAGGCGGATCCTCGGTAGTGTATTGAATTGGTGAGTAGTGGACTCGTGTGCGCAAAATCATTTCAGTTGGAGTATCGTAGGATAGCCTAGCCAAAAGTCAAAGCTGGCTTGCTGCAATAACTCCACCAACCCTTCTTGATACTATGCATGTATGTAGGATCTGATGTAAGTCTTGCTGAGTACCTTTGTACTCATGTTGCTATAATCTACATT
>NW_021171201.1:0-2086 GCF_002162155.2 Triticum dicoccoides
CTATTTGGTGTGTACTTACAAACCCAATGCACTCCACAAAAATTGACATGTTTATAGGAGACATTTTCATCATAACTAGTGCAATCATCATTAGTATCATGGATATTCAAAGAATTCGTACTAACAACATTGCAATCATGCTCATCATTCAAATATTTAGTGCCAAACATTTTATAGATTTCTTATTCTAGCACTTGAGCACAATTATCCTTTCCATCATACTCACGAAAGATATTAAAAAGGTGAAGCGTATGAGACAAACTCAATTCCATTTTTTGTAGTTTTCTTTTATAAACTAAACTAGTGATAAAACAAGAAACTAAAAGACTCGATTGCAAGATCTAAATATATACCTTCAAGCGCTAACCTCCCCGGCAACGGCGCTAGAAAAGAGCTTGATGTCTACTACACAACGTTCTTCTTGTAGACGTTGTTGGGCCTCCAAGTGCAGAGGTTTGTAGGACAGTAGCAAATTTCCCTAAAGTGGATGACCTAAGGTTTATCAATCCATAGGAGGCGTAGGATGAAGATGGTCTCTCTCAAGCAACCCTGCAACCAAATAACAAAGAGTCTCTTGTGTCCCCAACACACCCAATACAATGGTAAATTGTATAGGTGCACTAGTTCGGCGAAGAGATGGTGATACAAGTGGTATATGGATGGTAGATAAAGGTATTTGTAATATGAAAATATAAAAATAGCAAGGTAACTAATGATAAAAGTGAGCATAAACGGTATTGCAATGCATTGAAACAAGGCCTAGGGTTCATACTTTCGCTAGTGTAAGTTCCCTCAACAATACTAACATAATTGGATCACATAACTATCCCTGAACATGCAACAAAGAGTCAATCCAAATTCACTAATAGTGGAGAACGAACGAAGATATTATGGTAGGGTAGGAAACCACCTCAAAGTTATTCTGCCGTGGTTCGAGGCCCTTGCTGTGGCCCGCACCTGCCGTGGCGTGAGGGCAAGCGGCGTCTGGCCGCGTCGCCCGCGCCCCCGCAGTGCCCTGAGGCGCAAGGTTGAGGTTGCCCTGAGGCGGCGACATGGTGTGGGCGGGCCACGCCGCCCAGCGGTTGGTGTTGGCATCCGGGTTGCTTGACATCTGGGTGGAGAAGCGGCGGAACGCGACGGAGAGGAAGAAGGACTCCGGCGCACCCCTACCTGGCGCGCCAAATGTTGGGTTTCGGGTTCCGGCAGACCCTTGAGGTTCGAACACTGGGGTGCACACGGAGATCTCTCCCCTACCGATCTACGTCCGATCCTCTCGTGCGAACTAAGATGAAAATGATGAACAACACAAGGGACACGATGTTTATACTGGTTCGGGCCACCGTTGTGGTGTAATACCCTACTCCAGTGTGTGGTGTGGTGGATTGCCTCTGGGGCTGATGATGGACAGTACAAGGGAAGAACAGCCTCGCGAGAGGGGTTCTTGAGCTGGTGCGATGAACTGCTAGGGTGAGTTCAGTCTCCTCTTCCTCTCTCTTTGCTATGGTTCTACTAGATTTCCAGCCGTCGTCCCCTCCTTGTGTGGTGGCTAGCTCTATTTATAGAGGCCCTGGGCCTCTCCCCAAATAATGAGCGGGAAGGGCGCCAACGATTGGCCATTTCAAAGGGGAACATCTAATACAAGTTATCCTAACCAAAGGTGGTCTTCGGCTGCCAAAAGCACTGGCGATGACACCGTCCTGGGCTCCACGGTCTTGGTCTCGTTGCATCAGAATGGTAACCTTTGCCTGATGCCTTGTCCTGTGCTTGCCCCCTTTGCACCAAAGGGAAAACAAGGACACTGCACAGGCCGGCGCCCACCTGGCGCCCGCCTGGTCTTGATCGTCATGGCTTGTGTCATGGGTTTCTCGTGAGGTACCCCTGCCTTGATCTCTCCGCCTCCTCGCGAGCCTGCCTGATGAGGCTGCCTCTGAGGAAGCTTCCTGTCATCCGCCCCGCGAGGCTTGGCCCCTCGCGAGGGTCTTGAGCTTGAGCTAATGAGGATGGGCCGCGCTGGGCCCCCACTTGAGCCATGCCGCAGGCAGGCAAGTCTGGGGACCCCCGTTCCCAGAACGCTGATAGTAGCCCC
>NW_021171202.1:0-1092 GCF_002162155.2 Triticum dicoccoides
CTCCGGACCATTCCGGAACTCCTCGTGACGTCCGGGATCTCATCCGGGACTCCGAACAACATTCGGGTTACTGCATATACATATCCCTACAACCCTAGCGTAACCGAACCTTAAGTGTGTAGACCCTACGGGTTCGGGAGACAAGCAGACATGACCGAGACGACTCTCCGGTCAATAACCAACAGCGGGATCTGGATACCCATGTTGGCTCCCACATGCTCCACGATGATCTCATCGGATGAACCACGATGTCGAGGATTCAATCAACCCCGTACGCTATTCCCTTTGTCTATCGATATGTTACTTGCCCGAGATTCGATCGTCGGTATCCCAATACCTCGTTCAATCTCGTTACCGGCAAGTCACTTTACTCGTACCGTAATGCATGATCCCGTGACCAGACACTTGGTCACTCTGAGCTCATTATGATGATGCATTACCGAGTGGGCCCAGTGATACCTCTCCGTCTTACGGAGTGACAAATCCCAGTCTTGATCCATATCACCCAACAGACACTTTCGGAGATACCCGTAGTCTACCTTTATAGTCACCCAGTTACGTTGTGTCGTTTGGCATACCCAAAGCACTCCTACGGTATCCGGGAGTTACACGATCTCATGGTCTAAGGAAAAGATACTTGACATTGTAAAACTCTAGCAAACGAACTATACGATCTTGTGCTATGTTTAGGATTGGGTCTTGTCCATCACATCATTCTCCTAATTATGTGATCTCGTTATCAATGACATCCAGTGTCCATAGTCAGGAAACCATGACTATCTGTTGATCAACGAGCTAGTCAACTAGAGGCTCACTAGGGACACGTTGGTGTCTGTTATTCACACATGTATTACGATTTCCGGATAACACAATTATAGCATGAATAAAGACAATTATCATGAACAAGGAAATATAATAATAATGCTTTTATTATTGCCTCTAGGGCATATTTCCTACACGCCCTGCCTCCTCTCTTCCACCACTTGGCCCATGAGGCCCATTACTTCTTCCTCGTATTCCCGTAACTCCCCGGTACCCTCAAAAATACCCGAATCACTCGGAACCTTTCCGATGTCCGAATATAGTCGTCCA
>NW_021171203.1:0-1008 GCF_002162155.2 Triticum dicoccoides
AGGTAAACCTAAAACAAAGTCCATAGATATATCCTCCCAAGGAACACTAGGTACAGGCAAAGGCATATATAAACCATGAGGATTGAGTCGTGACTTAGCTTTTTGACATGTAGTGCATCGAGCAATAAAACGCTCAACATCCCGTCTCATCTTTGGCCAAAAGAAATGTGTAGCAAGTACGTCCTCCATCTTCTTCACGCCAAAGTGTCCCATTAATCCTCCTCCATGCGCCTCCTGCAACAACAAAAGACGAACGGAGCTAGCTGGAATGCATAGCTTGTTAGCACGAAACACAAATCCATCGTTAACGACAAACTTGTTCCACATTCTTCCTTCTTTACAATTCTGCATTACATCTTTAAAATCAGCATCATGCACATATTGATCTTTGATGGTCTCCAAACCAAATATTTTGAAGTCAAGTTGTGAAAGCATAGTATAGCGACGAGACAATGCATCAGCAATAACATTTTCTTTTCCCTTCTTGTGTTTCATGACATAAGGGAAAGTCTCAATGAATTCAACCCATTTAGCATGTCTACGATTCAGTTTAGCTTGACTTTTAATATGTTTCAAAGATTCATGATCAGAATGTATAAAATATTCTTTGGGCCATAAATAATGTTGCCATGTTTCTAAAGTCCGAACAAGAGCATATAATTCTTTATCATAAGTAGAATAATTCAGACTAGGCCCACTCAATTTTTCAGAAAAGTATGCAACAGGTTTGCCATCTTGTAATAACACACCTCCTAATCCAATTCCACTAGCATCACATTCAAGCTCAAAAGTCTTATTAAAATCAGGAAGTTGGAGTAAAGGAGCATGTGTCAACTTATCTTTCAATACCGTGAAGGCTTCTTCCTGTGCGGTACCCCAAACAAAAGGCACATCCTTCTTTGTAAGCTCGTTGAGAGGTGCAGCAATGGTGCTGAAATCTCTCACAAAACGCCTATAGAATCCAGCGAGGCCAAGAAAACTCCTCACTTGTGTGACCGTTTTGGGCTG
>NW_021171204.1:0-1218 GCF_002162155.2 Triticum dicoccoides
AGAAGGAACGGTGCCGGCAATCAAAACACAATCATATGCAACAATATGATGCATGAGCATGGCATGTAGATGTGATGCTGTTTGAGCTAATGCAACTAGTATTCAATTGAATGAAGTCCATTTGAACAAAAGGTTCAAATGCAACTCCAAAAATAAGTCTCTTAATATGCCATAATGTGTTTTCCCATATTCAGCATGTATAAGTTGGTTTGTCATGCATGAAACTAGTACAGATGGAAAGATTGCATTTTTCTGATAATTTTTCATATATAAATTATTTCAATCTGAGCTACGGTTGAATTTCTATGAATTTTTGAAGTTTAAATCAATTTCTGGAATTTCCTGATTTAATTTAATTCCAGAAAATATAAAATTGCGTCAGCATGACGTCATCACTACATCAGCGGGTCAACGCGGCTGTCCAGGGTCAAACCTGACGTGTGGGGTCCACATGTCAGTGACACTGGGGTTAACCCCGAGTCAAACCTGGGCTGATTAGCTTTGACTAAGCCCTGGGGCCCACTCGTCAGCGTCAGTAGGTGGGGATTAGTGCCTAATTAACGGAGCCACATCAGCCCGCCGGAGTTCTGGCCGGCGGCGACCAATAACGCGGCGGCGACTTGCCGGACTTGCGCTACAAGCGGCGTTTGGTCGCGTGAAGACCACCGGGGCGTAGCCCGTCGTCGTCCGCATCCAGGGGAGCTGGTGGGGGGCTGCGGGGGCGCCGGAGCTCACCCGAGCAAAGCTCACGGCGGCGGCCGGAGTTCGGGATAGCGCGGGCGTGGGGCTGCAGCTCGCGTTCGAGCGAACGGAGGGCACATGCGGTAGCTACGAGGCAGCAGGAGCACATCGAGCTATCTACGCGAGGCGGAGGTGCTCGGGGGCACGGAGCTCGCCGGCCATGGCGGACGGCGGCTTCGGGCGCTCGCGGGGCAGCGGCTACAGGGCACGCGCGAGAGAGAGAGGTGAGGGGAAAAGAAGAGGGGCTCACGGCGGACTCGCAGAGCAGGCCGGTGTGCTCGGGGACGTCCTGCGTCCGGCGAATCGACGGCGATGGCGGCGAGGTCGATCTCCGGCGTCGGTGGTGAAGAAGACAACGGCGTCGGCGATGGAGCGCGTCCGGAGGTGCGTGGCTTGACGAGGAGGTAGAGGGGGTCGTGGCGGAGCTGGGAAGCGTGTCAGGGAGGCGAGGGGAGGCCGGTGGCCACGGCAACGGCG
>NW_021171205.1:0-1208 GCF_002162155.2 Triticum dicoccoides
GATGGAGGTGCTGGTGCAGTTGAAGTAGAAGATGCACGTGGTGTCCATGATGAAGGTCGGCCTGCAGAAAAGTTAGTTCGCCCCAATGCTTGTCGATTCTGCACTTCACGTTCAGCTTTACAAGCAAGATGGAATAAACGAGTGATATTAGTATACTCCTTATAGTCTAGAATGGTCTGAATCTCTCTATTTAATCCACCCAGAAAACGTGCAAGCATAGCTTCATTCTCCTCAACAATACCACATCTAATCATGCCAGTTTGTAATTCCTGATAATATTCTTCTACAGAATTTTTTCCTTGTCTTAAACGCTACAATTTTTGAAGCAATTCACGTTGATAATATGGTGGAACCCAACGCGTACGCATAGCAGTTTTCAAAGCAGCCCAAGTAGTTGGAATAGGATATAATCTACAATGTTCAGACCTCCATACACATGCAAAACTAGTGAAAGCACAAACAGCAGCAGCAACTCGTCTCTCCTCAGGATATTGTAAACATGTAAATCGTTGTTCAGTTTCTAACTCCCAAGTAAGATATATATCAGGAACATATCTACCCTCAAATGGTGGAATATTCAATTTCAGTTTAGGAATATGGACATCATCTCGTACCTGAGGTGGTGGTGCAGGCCTACCATTACGAATATATACCTGAGGTCGACCTGCTGGTAGTGGTGCTGGTGGCTGCTCGTAGATCTGATTTTGATCAACCTCATCCTCATAATCGCTCGCATACTCATCATCCTCCTGGGTACCAGCAACAGCAGTAGCAGGAGCCACAGAAGTATCAACAGCAGCACCAACAGTTTGGCCAAACGCAAGAGGAACACGGCTCGCTCGGCGAAGGTCTATTTCGCGACGTGGAGGTAGTCGTTGTTGTTGTTGTTGGAGAGGTGCGTTAGGTGCAGCGGGTGGTGGTGGTGGAAGACGCGCGAGCAATTCATTAAATCTGTTATCGAGCTTTGTTTCAAACGTCTTCTCAAGGCCAGTGATCTTCTCCATGGCCTCTTCAAAATTGTTCAGCACATCTTGCACCTGTTCAGTCATCATTTGCTGAAACTTATCATGAAGCTCCTTGTTCGATAAATTCTCCCAGTCAATCTCGTCGGCTTGTGATCCTGGCATGGTTAGCAGCAATAGAAACACACAAGAATATGATCCTACAGACTACGAACAAGTGGTGGTGGTGGGTGTCACAAATCCGTC
>NW_021171206.1:0-2351 GCF_002162155.2 Triticum dicoccoides
ATACAAGTGCTCGATCATAGACGAGTCAGCGGAAGCAAAAATATCTGAGTACAGACATAAGTTAAACAAGTTTGCCTTAAGAAGGCTAGCACAAACTGGGATACAGATCGAAAGAGGCGCAGGCCTCCTGCCTGGGATCCTCCTAACTACTCTTGGTCGTCGTCAGCGGCCTGCACGTAGTAGTAGGCACCTCCAGTGTAGTAGGAATCATCGTCGACGGTGGCGTCTGGCTCCAGGGCTCCAGCATCTGGTTGCGACAACCAGGTAGAAGGGAAAGGGGAAAAGAGGGAGAAAAGCAACCGTGAGTACTCATCCAAAGTACTCGCAAGCAAGGAGCTACACTACATATGCATGGGTATATGTGTAAAAGGCCATATCGGTGGACTGCACTGCAGAATGTCAGAATAAAAGGGGGATAGCTAATCCTGTCGAAGACTACGCTTCTGGCAGCCTCCGTCTTGCAGCATGTAGAAGAGAGTAGATTGAAGTCCTCCAAGTAGTATCTCCAAGTAGCATCTCCAAGTAGCAACTCCAGTAGCAACGCAGTAGCATAATCCTACCCGGCGATCCTCCCCTCGTCGCCCTGTGGAAAAGCGATCACCGGGTTGTCTGTGGAACTTGGAAGGGTGTGTTTTATTAAGTATCCGGTTCTAGTTGTCATAAGGTCAAGGTACAACTCCAAGTCGTCCTGTTACCGAAGATCACGGCTATTCGAATAGATTAACTTCCCTGCAGGGGTGTACCACATAACCCAACACGCTCGATCCCATTTGGCCGGACACACTTTCCTGGGTCATGCCCGGCCTCGGAAGATCAACACGTCGCAGCCCCACCTAGACACAACAGAGAGGTCAGCACGCCGGTCTAAACCTAAGCGCACAGGGGTCTGGGCCCATCGCCCTTAGCACACCTGCACGTTGCGTGGGCGGCCGGAAGCAGAACTAGCCCCCTTAATACAAGAGCAGGCTTACGTTCCAATCCGGCGCGCGCCGCTCAGTCGCTGACGTCACGAAGTGCTTCGGCTGATACCATGACGTCGGGATACCCATAACTACTCCCGCGTAGATGGTTAGTGCGTATAGACCAAATGGCCAGACTCAGATCAAATACCAAGATCTCGTTAAGCGTGTTAAGTATCCGCGAACGCCGACCAGGGCCAGGCCCACCTCTCTCCTAGGCGGTCTCAACCTGCCCTGTCGCTCCGCCACAAATTAACAGTCGGGGGCCGTCGGGAACCCAGGCCCACCCCTACCGGGATGGAGCCACCTGTCCTTTCAGCCCCCCTCATCAGAATCACTTGCGGGTACTCATTGAGCTGACCCGTCTTTAGTCACCATCTATATAGTATGTATGTATATGTAGTATATACCCGTGATCACCTCCCGAGTGATCACGGCCCAATAGTATAGCAAGGCAGACTGACAAGAATGTAGGGCCAATGATGATAAACTAGCATCCTATACTAAGTATTTAGGATTGCAGGTAAGGTATCAACAGATGTAGCAATAATGTCAGGCTATGCATCGGAATAGGATTAACGGAAAGCAGTAACATGCTACACTACTCTAATGCAAGCAGTATAGAGGAGAATAGGCGATATCTGGTGATCAAGGGGGGGGCTTGCCTGGTTGCTCTGGCAAGAAGGACGAGTCACCAACACCGTAGTCGAACTGGGGGTCGCCGGCAGTCTCGGGGTCTATCGGAAAGAAGTAACGAAGAGGGAACACAATAAATAATAGAGCAATCAAAGCATCACAAAGCGTAACAAGACAATACGCGGTGTGCCCTAACGCGGTAGTAGGTGATACCGGTGAAGGGGGGAAAACATCCGGGAAAGTATTCCCGGTGTTTCATGTTTTCTGACAGATGAACCGGAGGGGGAAAGTTGCGGGTTTGATATGTTAGGTGTGTGTGGTGGACGAACGGGCTGCGTATCCGGGTTCGTCTCGTCGTTCTGAGCAACTTTCATATAGAAAGTATTTTCATCTGAGCTACGGTTTATTTTATATGATTTTCTAAAGTTTTAATCATTTTTAGAATTTATTTAATTATTTAATTCTAACATTATCCAGAATAGTGCATGCTGACGTCAGCATGACGTCAGCAGTCAATAGGGAGTTGACTGGGTCAGTCTGACGTGTGGGTCCCGCATGTCACACTCTGTTTACTCTAATTAGGATTTAACTAATCTAATTACAGTTTAATTAATTCATAATTGTTAATTAGGTTAACTAAGCAAGATTAATTAAGTTAACTAATTCATTAATTAATTAATTAATTATTAATTTTATTAATTCATTTTTATATTATTTCCTTTTTCTTTTCTTCTCTTTTTTTCTAAACATTCTGGG
>NW_021171207.1:0-2351 GCF_002162155.2 Triticum dicoccoides
ATACAAGTGCTCGATCATAGACGAGTCAGCGGAAGCAAAAATATCTGAGTACAGACATAAGTTAAACAAGTTTGCCTTAAGAAGGCTAGCACAAACTGGGATACAGATCGAAAGAGGCGCAGGCCTCCTGCCTGGGATCCTCCTAACTACTCTTGGTCGTCGTCAGCGGCCTGCACGTAGTAGTAGGCACCTCCAGTGTAGTAGGAATCATCGTCGACGGTGGCGTCTGGCTCCAGGGCTCCAGCATCTGGTTGCGACAACCAGGTAGAAGGGAAAGGGGAAAAGAGGGAGAAAAGCAACCGTGAGTACTCATCCAAAGTACTCGCAAGCAAGGAGCTACACTACATATGCATGGGTATATGTGTAAAAGGCCATATCGGTGGACTGCACTGCAGAATGTCAGAATAAAAGGGGGATAGCTAATCCTGTCGAAGACTACGCTTCTGGCAGCCTCCGTCTTGCAGCATGTAGAAGAGAGTAGATTGAAGTCCTCCAAGTAGTATCTCCAAGTAGCATCTCCAAGTAGCAACTCCAGTAGCAACGCAGTAGCATAATCCTACCCGGCGATCCTCCCCTCGTCGCCCTGTGGAAAAGCGATCACCGGGTTGTCTGTGGAACTTGGAAGGGTGTGTTTTATTAAGTATCCGGTTCTAGTTGTCATAAGGTCAAGGTACAACTCCAAGTCGTCCTGTTACCGAAGATCACGGCTATTCGAATAGATTAACTTCCCTGCAGGGGTGTACCACATAACCCAACACGCTCGATCCCATTTGGCCGGACACACTTTCCTGGGTCATGCCCGGCCTCGGAAGATCAACACGTCGCAGCCCCACCTAGACACAACAGAGAGGTCAGCACGCCGGTCTAAACCTAAGCGCACAGGGGTCTGGGCCCATCGCCCTTAGCACACCTGCACGTTGCGTGGGCGGCCGGAAGCAGAACTAGCCCCCTTAATACAAGAGCAGGCTTACGTTCCAATCCGGCGCGCGCCGCTCAGTCGCTGACGTCACGAAGTGCTTCGGCTGATACCATGACGTCGGGATACCCATAACTACTCCCGCGTAGATGGTTAGTGCGTATAGACCAAATGGCCAGACTCAGATCAAATACCAAGATCTCGTTAAGCGTGTTAAGTATCCGCGAACGCCGACCAGGGCCAGGCCCACCTCTCTCCTAGGAGGTCTCAACCTGCCCTGTCGCTCCGCCACAAATTAACAGTCGGGGGCCGTCGGGAACCCAGGCCCACCCCTACCGGGATGGAGCCACCTGTCCTTTCAGCCCCCCTCATCAGAATCACTTGCGGGTACTCATTGAGCTGACCCGTCTTTAGTCACCATCTATATAGTATGTATGTATATGTAGTATATACCCGTGATCACCTCCCGAGTGATCATGGCCCAATAGTATAGCAAGGCAGACTGACAAGAATGTAGGGCCAATGATGATAAACTAGCATCCTATACTAAGTATTTAGGATTGCAGGTAAGGTATCAACAGATGTAGCAATAATGTCAGGCTATGCATCGGAATAGGATTAACGGAAAGCAGTAACATGCTACACTACTCTAATGCAAGCAGTATAGAGGAGAATAGGCGATATCTGGTGATCAAGGGGGGGGCTTGCCTGGTTGCTCTGGCAAGAAGGACGAGTCACCAACACCGTAGTCGAACTGGGGGTCGCCGGCAGTCTCGGGGTCTATCGGAAAGAAGTAACGGAGAGGGAACACAATAAATAATAGAGCAATCAAAGCATCACAAAGCGTAACAAGACAATACGCGGTGTGCCCTAACGCGGTAGTAGGTGATACCGGTGAAGGGGGGAAAACATCCGGGAAAGTATTCCCGGTGTTTCATGTTTTCTGACAGATGAACCGGAGGGGGAAAGTTGCGGGTTTGATATGTTAGGTGTGTGTGGTGGACGAACGGGCTGCGTATCCGGGTTCGTCTCGTCGTTCTGAGCAACTTTCATATAGAAAGTATTTTCATCTGAGCTACGGTTTATTTTATATGATTTTCTAAAGTTTTAATCATTTTTAGAATTTATTTAATTATTTAATTCTAACATTATCCAGAATAGTGCATGCTGACGTCAGCATGACGTCAGCAGTCAATAGGGAGTTGACTGGGTCAGTCTGACGTGTGGGTCCCGCATGTCACACTCTGTTTACTCTAATTAGGATTTAACTAATCTAATTACAGTTTAATTAATTCATAATTGTTAATTAGGTTAACTAAGCAAGATTAATTAAGTTAACTAATTCATTAATTAATTAATTAATTATTAATTTTATTAATTCATTTTTATATTATTTCCTTTTTCTTTTCTTCTCTTTTTTTCTAAACATTCTGGG
>NW_021171208.1:0-1633 GCF_002162155.2 Triticum dicoccoides
ACACACCTTTTGAGAGAGCCATATATGAATTAAAATTTGATAGAATAATCTATGTGCTTCACTTATATCCTTTGAGCTAGATAGTTCTGCTCTATGTGCTTCACTTATATCCTTTGAGCTAGATAGTTTTGCTCTATGTGCTTCACTTATATATTTTGAGCTAGATAATTTTGCTCTATGTGCTTCACTTAGATCTTTTAGAGCACGGTGGTGGATTCGTTTTAAAGAAACTATTGATCTCTCATGCTTCACTTAAATTAATTTGAGAGTCTCTTAATAGCATGGTAATTTGCCTAATAATAATATGCTTGGTATTCAAGATTTGTGAAACTTTCTTTTGAGTGTGTTGAATACTAAGAAAAGATTGAAGCATGATAATTGTTTTGAGATATGGAAGTGATAATATTAAAGTCATGCTAGTTGAGTAGTTGTGAATTTAAAGAATACTTGTGTTAAAGTTTGTGATTCCCGTAGCATGCACGTATGGTGAACCGTTATGTGATGAAGTCGGAGCATGATTTATTTATTGATTGTCTTCCTTATGAGTGGTGGTCGAGGACGAGCGATGGTCTTTTCCTACCAATCTATCCCCCTAGGAGCATGCACGTAATACTTTGCTTTGATAACTTCTAATTTTTTTGCAATAAGTATATGAGTTCTTTATGACTAATGTTGAGTCCATGGATTATACGCACTCTCACCCTTCCACCCTTGCTAGCCTCTCTAATACTGCTCACCTTTCGCCGGTATCATACACCTACCATATACCTTCCTCAAAACAGCCACCATACCTACCTATTATGGCATTTCCATAGCCATTCTGAGATATATTGCCATGCAACTTTCCACCATCCAGTTCATCATGACACGTCCATCATTGACATATTGCTTAGCATGATCATGTAGTTGACATAGTATTTGTGGCAAAGCCACCGCTCATAATTCTTTCATACTTGTCACTCTTGATTCATTGCATATCCCGGTACACCGCCGGAGGCATTCATATAGAGTCGTACTTTGTTTTAGTATCGAGTTGTAATCATTGAGTTGTAAATAAATAGAAGTGTGATGATCATCATTCAATAGAGCATTGTCCCAAAAAAGAGAAATGCCAAAGAAAAAAAAAGAAGGCCCAACAAAAAAATATAAATAAATAAAAAAGGGGCAATGCTACTATCCTTTTTTTCCAAACTTGTGCTTCAAAGTAGCACCATGATATAGCAAGTCTCATATATTGTGCTTCAAAGTAGCACCATGTTCTTCATATAGAGAGTCTCATATATTGACACTTTCATATACTAGTGGGAATTTTACGTTATAGAACTTGGCTTGTATATTCCAATGATGGGCTTCCTCAAATTTCCCTAGGTCTTCGTGAGCAAGCAAGTTGGATGCACAGCCACTAGTTTCTTTTGTTGAGCTTTCATACATTTATAGCTCTAGTGCATCCGTTGCATGGCAATCCCTACTCACTCACATTGATATCTATCGATGGGCATCTCCATAGCCCGTTGATATGCCTAGTTTATGTGAGACTATCTTCTCCTTTTTGTCTTCTCCACAACCACCATTCTATTCCACCTATAGTGCTATATCCATGGCCCACGCTCATGTATTGCATGAAGAGTGAAAA
>NW_021171209.1:0-1584 GCF_002162155.2 Triticum dicoccoides
TCAAGTTCGTCTTCGGCCGAACCCCGGTGGCCGCCAAGGTCGTCGCCGGCGCCAACTCCGGCCACCCCGACCCCAACGGACTCCGCCAAGAGCTGCGGTTTGTCCTCAGCTCCACTCCGGTGATCTCCGCGGCCCATTTGGTGGCCGGAATAGCCAAAACCACTCCCGCCGCCGCGTCGGGCTCGCCGGCGGCTAAACGCCGGTGCAGCCGACCCGGGTTTGACCACGGGTGGGCCCTGGTTGACTCCCCTGAGTCAATGACAGGTGGGGCCCAGCCCTGTTAATTAAACAGGATTAGTTTTAATTAAATTTTAATTAAAATAATCACCCTGACATGCGGGACCCACTGTCAGGTTTGACCTGGACCAGTTCCGTTGACCTGCTGACGTCACACTGACGTCAGGCTGACGCAGTAATTGATTTTCTGGATTTAATTTAAATCAGGAAATTCTAGAATATTATTTAAACTTCAAAAATTCATAATTTTTATTCTGTAACTCCAAATTGGACAAATTATATATGAAAAATGATCAGAAAAATCCAATCTATCCATCTGTACTATTTTCATGCATGATCAAACAAGTTAAATTGATGTTTTAAGCAGAACAAGGAAAAGCACTTTAAAAGGCCATATTTGAATTTGAAATTTGAATCCTTGATTCAAATTTGTTCAAACCCTTCTGGTTTTAGTTGCATTAGCCCAATACACTCATTTTGCCATGTCTCATGCATGCATCATATTGTTGCATACTGTTTGGTAATGTTTGTGAATCGGTGCTCTCTGCGGCAGGTTCTGTCCCCGAAGAGTACCGTGATTACCCTAACGAAGAACCGCATCAGTGCATCGAACCCTCAGGCAAGCAACCAACCAATTGATCATATCGATACAATCCCATGTTCTCGCTCCTGCTCTCTTTTACTGCATTAAGACAACGCGTTTCAAACTGCTGTGTGCTACGGTAGTTGAACCCATTTCCTCTGCATGTCCTGTCATTGCCACAGTAACTAGATGAAACCCACTAGCATGTGTAGGAGTTGATTGAGCCATATGTATGTGTTGTTCCTACCTTGCTATGCCTGCTATGCTTAGAGTCGTGTCAGGTCTGGTTCATCTGGGTGATGGGCTAGAGTGAAATGTTTATGTCGGTAATGAGAGTGGTGTGGTGAACACGATTTGGTAAAGGTATCGATGGGAGGCCATGTAGGAGTACATGGTGGGTTGTTTCATTGAAGCCGACCTTAAGCACTGAGATCTGTATGTGTGATTTAAGAATCAGCTACTACCATGCATTGGGCCCGAAACCAATGGACCCTCTCGGCTTCTTATTCACCCTAGTTCTCCGTCCAGGAGTTGCAAGTAGTTTCTGGTGTTTGTAGCCTACTGGAGGCCGTGGACAGCGCTGACCGTAGGGGTGGGCTGTGATGCGGTAGGTACGTGGCACGGTGTACCGAATACCCGTTAGGTATCTCGGGAACCCTGTTCACATCGTTCGGGGCCGTATGGGAAACCTCGGCCGGACTCCCTGCGGATGGAACCTGGATAGGCGATAAACCTGGACTGGAGGCTTAGGTGATTAGGTAGGT
>NW_021171210.1:0-664 GCF_002162155.2 Triticum dicoccoides
AGTTTGTACACGAAGTGCATCCAGTTTTTGCCGTGACCCTCTATACTCTTTCTCACATGCTATGCGGGTGAAATGATGATACCATGCCAAGTTTCAACATTTTCAGAAGTCATTTTGTAGTGATTTTCAATTTCACGGTCATTTAGCTCTCTAAACAATTAGGTAAATGATCGAAAAACAACAAATGATGTCAGAACATGTTGGAAATTGATGATGTCTCTTTGAATGCTGCATACTGAACAAAAAAGAAGCCCGGAGTTCAAATAAGTTTAAAAAACATTGAAGTGCCCGTGTAACAGATGAGTTCTCGTCCGAAACCCTGATACTCCGAAAGAGTTTGTCCAGTTTGTACACGAAGTGCGTCCAAACTAGAAGTGACCCTCTCTACTCTTTCGCACATGCTATGCGGGTGAAATGATGATACCATGCCAAGTTTCAACATTTTCAGAAGTCATTTTGTAGTGATTTTGAATTTCACGGTCATTTAGCTCTCTAAACAATTAGGTAAATGACCGAAAAACAACAAATGATGTCAGAACATGTTGGAAATTGATGACGTCACTTTGAATGCTGCATACTGAACACAAAAGAAGTCCGGAGTTCAAATAAGTTTAAAAAACATTGAAGTGCCCGTGTAATAGATGAGTTCTCGTCCGAAACCCTG
>NW_021171211.1:0-1835 GCF_002162155.2 Triticum dicoccoides
AAAACCATCGCACTATATAAGATGCAATAATAAAAGTAAGAAAATTATACAAGTATATATCTATCTAAACATACAAATAAGAATATTTTTCCTTTCAGAAAGAAGATAAGAACAAGAGGCTCACCACGGTGGTGCCGGCGATGAGATCGGTGCGGGTGATCGACGACGTTGAAGACGGGGACGGGGCGTGACGGACCGCTAAACCTAGAGAAATATGGAGGAAAATGGAGCTTGGCGGTCGAGCTTGGAGAGGAGAAACCCTAAGTAGTGTGGCTCGCGCATTCCATCGAACACCTTGTGTGCATAGGAGGTGAGGTAGAGCACCACCAAGCCCTCTCCCCCTCGGCCAGAAAAAACAGAGGAGTGTGCTCTGCTCTTGCGCGAGGGGGGTATATATAGGCACCACCATTGGTCCCGGTTAGTCGCATGAACCGGGACTAAAGGTTTGCCTTCGGTCCCCGTTCAAGCCACCAACCGGGACCAATTGTGGTGGGCCAGGAGTGTGGCCCATTGGTCCCGGTTCGTCCCACCAACCGGGACCAAAAGGTCCAGACGAACCGGGACCAATGGCCCACGTGGCCCGGCCAGCCCGCGGGGCTCACGAACCGGGTCAAATGCTCCCATTGGTCCCGGTTCTGGATTGAACCGGGATTAATGGGCTGGACCGGCCTGGACCATTGCCCCCTTTTCTACTAGTGGGAGCACCATCAGACTAAAAGCAAGACACAAATCCTTAATGGCTACATTGTTGAACAATACTACCTTTTGATACCATTTGAACATTTAGATTTAATTTGAATTTAAGTCATGTTTAGCGAACGAACTCATACTATATTGTACCAACCAACCAGTGTCACAATCAATTATAACCTAAGAATCTCACAACAAAGAATAATTATATTTAATTCATGCTAACCTATGAGGTCCGTCAAGGGGGGCGCTGCAGTCTCGATCGCCACAAGGGCAGCCGCCGAGGTATCGACTAATGGTCAAGCAGTCTTGGCGGATGACTCAGCCATCTCAGTAGTTGTAGCCGTCCTCTCTGCAGAGGCAACCGTGACCTCGGCGTAGGACTTCGCCCTCCGTGCTGTTGCAGCCGCCCTCTCGGCATCGCCTGCCACTTCAACCGCCCTCTCGACCACTGCAAGAGAGAATCGTGGTAGGCAGCCGCCCTCTCAGCCACTGCAGCCATCCTGTGGGGGGCCTAGATCTCCCTAACTATGAATCTCCACGAGATCATCTTTGTCATCCGCTAGTGAACACACGGACCTAACATGAAGAAAAAACACATTGGATTTGAATTGCAAAGTCAAGACACAGACTAAACCTAGCATAAGTCAAACCTAGAAGAATCACGTACTCTGCATTTGAGCCAACTTTCAGTCCATCAAGGCTCTCAACAACTGTCATCTCTCTAATGGTTGTATATATCGTGGACACTCCCTCAGTGGTATTTCGAATATTGGTGATGGTCGTTCCTCCACATATCTTCTACAAGGAAGAGATGAGGAGGAACGGCCTCCTATAAACGTCTCCACAGCTCCTATAGTTTCACGGGAGAAGAGGGGGCCCGTGATCTTGCCTGGGGCGAGGTAGATCGGCGCTGGCGCCACAACTCCTAAGGTTTCACCTAAGGGTGGAAGCAGTAAAGAAAACGATTCACTCCAAACATTCACTCTTTTAGACTAGGAGCAAATGTTCTTCAACTTTCTTCTATATGTAATTATATATGTTGAGATTAATGTCTATACTTACATGAGTATAGTATAATAATAGGAGCAATATTTTTGTGCATCAGTGCCCACACATTTTCTCTTGATCCATCACTACACATA
>NW_021171212.1:0-1159 GCF_002162155.2 Triticum dicoccoides
ATGTGGGTGAAATGATGATACCATGCCAACTTGCAACCTTTTCAGAGTTCATTTCAAATGCTTTTCAACTTCATGGTCTTATAGGTCAAAATAATCACTAAATGCATGAAAAATAACAAATGAAGTCAGAATGAGTTGTAAATTGATGATGTGGCTTTGAATGGTGCATTTTGAACACTGATAAACTATGGTGTTCAAATAAGTTCCAAAAAATGAAATTCCTTTGTAACAGACGAGTTTCCGTATGGAACCCGGATACATCGAAAGAGATTGTCTGTTTTGTACACGAACTGCATCCAGTTTGTGCCGTAACCCTCTCTACTTTCTCGCACATGCTATGTGGGTGAAATGATGATACCATGCCAACTTGGAACCTTTTCAGAGTTCATTGCAAATGCTTTTCAGCTTCATGGTCTTATAGGTCAGAATAATCAGTAAATGCATGAAAAATAACAAATGAAGTCAAAAAGGGTTGTAAATTGATGATGTGGCTTTGAATTGCATTTTGAACACAGAAAAACAATGGAGTTCAAATAACTTCAAAAAAAATTTAATCCCTTTGTAACGGACAAGTTTCCGTATGAAACCCTGATACTTAGAAAGAGATTGTCCGTTTTGTACACGAAGTGCATCCAGTTTTTGCTGTAACCCTCTCTACTTTCTCGCACATGCTATGTGGGTGAAATGATGATACCATACCAACTTGGAACCTTTTCAGAGTTCCTTTCAAATGCTTTTCAACGTCATGGTCTTATAGGTCAAAATAATCAGTAAATGCATGAAAAATAACAAATGAAGTCAGAATGGGTTGTAAATTGATGATGTGGCTTTGAATGGTGCATTTTGAACACAGATAAACTATGGAGTTCAAATAAGTTCCAAAAAAAATGAAATTCCTTTGTAACAGACGAGTTTCCGTATGGAACCCGGATACTTCAAAAGAGATTGTCTGTTTTGTACACGAACTGCATCCAGTTTTTGCCGTAACCCTCTCTACTTTATCGCACATGCTATGTGGGTGAAATGATGATACCATGCCAACCTGGAACCTTTTCAGAGTTCATTTCAAATGCTTTTCAACTTCATGGTCTTATAGGTCAAAATAATCAGTAAATGCATGAAAAATAACAAATGAAGTCAGAAAGGGTGGTAAATTGAT
>NW_021171213.1:0-1187 GCF_002162155.2 Triticum dicoccoides
AGGTTATGCCGGTTCTTCTCAGTTGGAGGTTTCACTCCTCTATTTCTTGGCATAGCTCCCCTACCTCTTCTTACTATATTATTGGTTCTTGTTTGGTTCTTCTCTTTGTGAGTTTTGGAGCTTATGGTCGTCTTGGTGACAAGCTCGAGTTCATCGAAAACGGAGTTCACTCGCATCTTCTATGATGTTTTCGATGTTGGAGGTTATGTCGGTTCTTCTCAGTTGGAGGTTTCACTCTTCTATTTGTTGGCATACCTCCCTTGCCTGTTCTTACTATATTATTGGTTCTTGTTTGGTTCTTCTCTTTGTGAGTTTTGGAGCTTATGGTCATCTTGGTGAAAAGCTCGAGTTCATCGAAAACGGAGTTCACTCGCATCTTCTATGATGTTTTTGATGTTGGAGCTTATGTCGGTTCTTCTCAATTGGAGGTTTCACTCCTCTATTTATTGGCATACCTCCCCTGCCTCTTCTTACTATATTATCGGTTCTTGTTTGGTTCTTCTCTTTATGAGTTTTGGAGCTTATGGTCATCTTGGTGATAAGCTCAAGTTCATCGAAAACGGAGTTCACTCGAATCTTCTATGATCTTTTCGATGTTGGAGGTTATGCCGGTTCTTCTCGGTTGGAGGTTTCACTCCTCTATTAGTTGGCATACCTCCCCTGCCTCTTCTTACTATATTATCGGTTCTTGTTTGGTTCTTCTCTTTGTGAGTTTTGGAGCTTATGGTCATCTTGGTGACAAGCTCGAGTTCATCAAAAACGGAGTACGCTCGCATCTTTTATGATGTTTTCAATGTTGGAGGTTATGACGGTTCTTCTCAGTTGGAGGTTTCACTCCTCTGTTTGTTGGCATACCTCCCCTGCCTCTTCTTACTATATTATCGGTTCTTGTTTGGTTCTTCTCTTTGTGAGTTTTGGAGCTTATGGTCATCTTGGTGACAAGCTCAACTTCATCAAAACGGAGTTCACTCGCATCTTCTATGATGTTTTCAATGTTGGAGGTTATGACGGTTCTTCTTAGTTGGAGGTTTCACTCCTCTATTTGTTGGCATACCTCCCCTGCCTCTTCTTACTATATTATTGGTTGTTGTTTGGTTCTTCTCTTTGTGAGTTTTGGAGCTTATGGTCATCTTGGTGACAAGCTCGAGTTCATCGAAAACGGGGTTCACTCGCATCTTCTATGATGT
>NW_021171213.1:1197-1909 GCF_002162155.2 Triticum dicoccoides
AAGCTCGAGTTCATCGAAAACGGAGTTCACTCGCATCTTCTATGATGTTTTCGATGTTGGAGGTTATGCCGGTTCTTCTCGGTTGGAGGTTTCACTCCTCTATTAGTTGGCATACCTCCCCTGCCTCTTCTTACTATATTATCGGTTCTTGTTTGGTTCTTCTCTTTGTGAGTTTTGGAGCTTATGGTCATCTTGGTGACAAGCTCGAGTTCATCAAAAACGGAGTACACTCGCATCTTCTATGATGTTTTCGATGTTGGAGGTTATGACGGTTCTTCTCAGTTGGAGGTTTCACTCCTCTGTTTGTTGGCATACCTCCCCTGCCTCTTCTTACTATATTATCGGTTCTTGTTTGGTTCTTCTCTTTGTGAGTTTTGGAGCTTATGGTCATCTTGGTGACAAGCTCAAGTTCATCAAAAACGGAGTTCACTCGCATCTTCTATGATGTTTTCGATGTTGGAGGTTATGCCGGTTCTTCTTAGTTGGAGGTTTCACTCCTCTATTTGTTGGCATACCTCCCCTGCCTCTTCTTACTATATTATTGGTTCTTGTTTGGTTCTTCTCTTTGTGAGTTTTGGAGCTTATGGTCATCTTGGTGACAAGCTCGAGTTCATCGAAAACGGGGTTCACTCGCATCTTCTATGATGTTTTCGATGTTGGAGGTTATGCCGGTTCTTCTCAGTTGGAGGTTTCACTCCTCTATTTGTTGGCA
>NW_021171213.1:5177-6107 GCF_002162155.2 Triticum dicoccoides
ATCTTCTATGATGTTTTCGATGTTGGAGGTTATGACGGTTCTTCTCAGTTGGAGGTTTCACTCCTCTGTTTGTTGGCATACCTCCCCTGCCTCTTCTTACTATATTATCAGTTCTTGTTTGGTTCTTCTCTTTGTGAGTTTTGGAGCTTATGGTCATCTTGGTGACAAGCTCAAGTTCATCAAAAACGGAGTTCACTCGCATCTTCTATGATGTTTTCGATGTCGGAGGTTATGCCGGTTCTTCTTAGTTGGAGGTTTCACTCCTCTATTTGTTGGCATACCTCCCCTGCCTCTTCTTACTATATTATTGGTTCTTGTTTGGTTCTTCTCTTTGTGAGTTTTGGAGCTTATGGTCATCTTGGTGACATGCTCGAGTTCATCGAAAACGGGGTTCACTCGCATCTTCTATGATGTTTTCGATGTTGGAGGTTATGCCGGTTCTTCTCAGTTGGAGGTTTCACTCCTCTATTTGTTGGCATACTTCCCCTGCCTCTTCTTACTATATTATTGGTTCTTGTTTGGTTCTTCTCTTTGTGAGTTTTGGAGCTTATGGTCACCTTGGTGACAAGCTCGAGTTCATCAAAAACAGAGTTCACTCGCATCTTCTATGATGTTTTCGATGTTGGAGGTTACGCCGGTTCTTCTCAGTTGGAGGTTTCACTCCTCTATTTGTTGGCATACCTCCCCTGCCTCTTCTTACTATATTATTGGTTCTTGTTTGGTTCTTCTCTTTGTGAGTTTTGGAGCTTATGGTCATCTTGGTGACAAGCTCGAGTTCATCGAAAACGGAGTTCACTCGCATCTTCTATGATGTTTTCGATGTTGGAGGTTATGCCGGTTCTTCTCAGTTGGAGGTTTCACTCCTCTATTTCTTGGCATACCTCCCCTACCTCTTCTTACTATATTATTGGTTCTTGTTTGGTTCTTCTC
>NW_021171213.1:7060-7886 GCF_002162155.2 Triticum dicoccoides
GTTTTCGATGTTGGAGGTTATGCCGGTTCTTCTCAGTTTGAGGTTTCACTCCTCTATTTGTTGGCGTACCTCCCCTGCCTCTTCTTACTATATTATCTATTCTTGTTTGGTTCTTCTCTTTGTGAGTTTTGGAGCTTATGGTCATTTTGGTGACAAGCTCGAGTTCATCGAAAACGGAGTTCACTCGCATCTTCTATGATGTTTTCGATGTTGGAGGGTATGTCAGTTCTTCTCAGTTGGAGGTTTCACTCCTCTATTTGTTGGCATACCTCCCTTGCCTGTTCTTACTATATTATTGGTTCTTGTTTGGTTCTTCTCTTTGTGAGTTTTGGAGCTTATGGTCATCTTGGTGACAAGCTCGAGTTCATCGAAAACGGAGTTCACTCGCATCTTCTATGATGTTTTTGATGTTGGAGGTTATGTCGGTTCTTCTCAATTGGAGGTTTCACTCCTCTATTTGTTGGCATACCTCCCTTGCCTCTTCTTACTATATTATTGGTTCTTGTTTGGTTCTTCTCTTTGTGAGTTTTGGAGCTTATGGTCATCTTGGTGACAAGCTCGAGTTCATCGAAAACGGAGTTCACTCGCATCTTCTATGATGTTTTTGATGTTGGAGGTTATGCCGGTTCTTCTCGGTTGGAGGTTTCACTCCTCTATTTCTTGGCATACCTCCCCTGCCTCTTCTTACTATATTATTGGTTCTTGTTTGGTTCTTCTCTTTGTGAGTTTTGGATCTTATGGTCATCTTGGTGACAAGCTCGAGTTCATCGAAAACGGAGTTCACTCGCATCTTCTATGATGTTTTCGATGTTGGAGCTTATGCCGG
>NW_021171214.1:0-1702 GCF_002162155.2 Triticum dicoccoides
CATTAGCACACCTTGGGGTTCAACAACTATGGAAATCGCTTCGGGACCCCAAAACGGTGAATAATAGTCCACGAAACGGGTCAGAATTGGACAGAACTGTGAGTGTTGACGACGGACACATAAACGCACCCCGGGGTTCAACAATCGTGGAGATCGCTCTGGTCCCCAAAAGGCTGAGTAATAGTGCACGAAACCGCGAGTAATAATCCATGAAACGAGAATCGCTTTGGGACCCCAGAACGATGAGTAATAGTCCATGAAAAGGGCCAGAAACGGCCGAAACCGCGAGTGTTGATGATCGACACGTAAGCGCACCTTGGAGTTCGATAACCATGGAAATCACTCCGGGACCCCGAAACGGTGAGTAATAGTGCATGAAACGGGCCAGAATTGGCCAAAACTGCGAGTGTTGATGATCAACACGTAAACACACCTTGGGGTTCAACAAATATAAATCGCTTCGGGACCCGAAAATGATATGTAATACTCCACGAAACGGGTTAGAATTGGACAAAACTGTGAGTGTTGACGACGGACACATAAATGCACCCCGGGGTTCATCAATCATGGAAATCGCTCTGGGTCCCCAAAACGCTGAGTAATAGTGCACGATACCGCGAGTAATAGTCCATGAAATGAGAATCGCTTTGGGACCCCAAAACGGTGAGTAATAGTCCATGAAACGGGCAAGAAACGGCCGAAACCGCGAGTGTTGATGATCGACACGTAAGCGCACCTTGGAGTTCGATAACCATGGAAATCACTCCGGGACCCCGAAATGGTGAGTAATAGTGCATGAAGCGGGCCAGAATCGGCCAAAACTGCGAGTGTTGATGATCAACACGTAAACACATCTTGGGGTTCAACAACTCGGAAAATCGCTTCGGGACCCAAAAACGATGAGTAATAGTCCACGAAACGGGTCAGAATTGGACAAAACTGTGAGTGCTGACGACGGACACATAAACGCACCCGGGGTTCAACAATCGTGGAGATCGCTCTGTTCCCCAAAAGGCTGAGTAATAGTGCACGAAACCGCGAGTAATAATCCATGAAACGAGAATCGCTTTGGGACCCCAGAACGATGAGTAATAGTCCATGAAAAGGGCCAGAAACGGCCGAAACCGCGAGTGTTGATGATCGACATGTAAGCGCACCTTGGAGTTCGATAACCATGGAAATCACTCCGGGACCCCGAAACGGTGAGTAATAGTGCATGAAACGGGCCAGAATTGGCCAAAACTGCGAGTGTTGATGATCAACACGTAAACACACCTTGGGGTTCAACAACTATAAATCGCTTCGGGACCCGAAAATGATGAGTAATAGTCCATGAAACGGGTCAGAATTGGACAAAACTGTGAGTGTTGACGACGGACACATAAATGCACCCCGGGGTTCATCAATCATGGAAATCGCTCTGGGTCCCCAAAACGCTGAGTAATAGTGCACGATACCGCGAGTAATAGTCCATGAAATGAGAATCGCTTTGGGACCCCAAAATGGTGAGTAATAGTCCATGAAACGGGCAAGAAACGGCCGAAACCGCGAGTGTTGATGATCGACATGTAAGCGCACCTTGGAGTTCGATAACCATGGAAATCACTCCGGGACCCCGAAATGGTGAGTAATAGTGCATGAAGCGGGCCAGAATCGGCCAAAACTGCGAGTGTTGATGATCAACACGTAAACACACCTTGGG
>NW_021171215.1:0-1633 GCF_002162155.2 Triticum dicoccoides
ACACACCTTTTGAGAGAGCCATATATGAATTAAAATTTGATAGAATAATCTATGTGCTTCACTTATATCCTTTGAGCTAGATAGTTCTGCTCTATGTGCTTCACTTATATCCTTTGAGCTAGATAGTTTTGCTCTATGTGCTTCACTTATATATTTTGAGCTAGATAATTTTGCTCTATGTGCTTCACTTAGATCTTTTAGAGCACGGTGGTGGATTCGTTTTAAAGAAACTATTGATCTCTCATGCTTCACTTAAATTAATTTGAGAGTCTCTTAATAGCATGGTAATTTGCCTAATAATAATATGCTTGGTATTCAAGATTTGTGAAACTTTCTTTTGAGTGTGTTGAATACTAAGAAAAGATTGAAGCATGATAATTGTTTTGAGATATGGAAGTGATAATATTAAAGTCATGCTAGTTGAGTAGTTGTGAATTTAAAGAATACTTGTGTTAAAGTTTGTGATTCCCGTAGCATGCACGTATGGTGAACCGTTATGTGATGAAGTCGGAGCATGATTTATTTATTGATTGTCTTCCTTATGAGTGGTGGTCGGGGACGAGCGATGGTCTTTTCCTACCAATCTATCCCCCTAGGAGCATGCACGTAATACTTTGCTTTGATAACTTCTAATTTTTTTGCAATAAGTATATGAGTTCTTTATGACTAATGTTGAGTCCATGGATTATACGCACTCTCACCCTTCCACCCTTGCTAGCCTCTCTAATACTGCTCACCTTTCTCCGGTATCATACACCTACCATATACCTTCCTCAAAACAGCCACCATACCTACCTATTATGGCATTTCCATAGCCATTCTGAGATATATTGCCATGCAACTTTCCACCATCCAGTTCATCATGACACGTCCATCATTGACATATTGCTTAGCATGATCATGTAGTTGACATAGTATTTGTGGCAAAGCCACCGCTCATAATTCTTTCATACTTGTCACTCTTGATTCATTGCATATCCCGGTACACCGCCGGAGGCATTCATATAGAGTCGTACTTTGTTTTAGTATCGAGTTGTAATCATTGAGTTGTAAATAAATAGAAGTGTGATGATCATCATTCAATAGAGCATTGTCCCAAAAAAGAGAAATGCCAAAGAAAAAAAAAGAAGGCCCAACAAAAAAATATAAATAAATAAAAAAGGGGCAATGCTACTATCCTTTTTTTCCAAACTTGTGCTTCAAAGTAGCACCATGATATAGCAAGTCTCATATATTGTGCTTCAAAGTAGCACCATGTTCTTCATATAGAGAGTCTCATATATTGACACTTTCATATACTAGTGGGAATTTTACGTTATAGAACTTGGCTTGTATATTCCAATGATGGGCTTCCTCAAATTTCCCTAGGTCTTCGTGAGCAAGCAAGTTGGATGCACAGCCACTAGTTTCTTTTGTTGAGCTTTCATACATTTATAGCTCTAGTGCATCCGTTGCATGGCAATCCCTACTCACTCACATTGATATCTATCGATGGGCATCTCCATAGCCCGTTGATATGCCTAGTTTATGTGAGACTATCTTCTCCTTTTTGTCTTCTCCACAACCACCATTCTATTCCACCTATAGTGCTATATCCATGGCCCACGCTCATGTATTGCATGAAGAGTGAAAA
>NW_021171216.1:0-1278 GCF_002162155.2 Triticum dicoccoides
ACAATTATCATGAACAATGAAATATAATAATACTTTTATTATTGCCTCTAGGGCATATTTCCAACAGTCTCCCACTTGCACTAGAGTCACTAATCTAGTTACATTGTGATGAATCGAACACCCATAGAGTTCTGGTGTTGATCATGTTTTGCACGCGAGAGAGGTTTAGTCAGCGGATCTGCGACATTCAGATCCGTGTGCACTTTGCAAATCTCTATGTCTCCATCTTGAACATTTTCACGGATGGAGTTGAAACGACGCTTGATGTGCCTGGTCTTCTTGTGAAACCTGGGCTCCTTTGCGAGGGCAATAGCTCCAGTGTTGTCACAGAAGAGTTTGATCGGCCCCGACGCATTGGGTATGACTCCTAGGTCGGTGATGAACTCCTTCACCCAAATCGCTTCATGTGCTGCCTCCGAGGCTGCCATGTACTCCGCTTCACACGTAGATCCCGCCACGACGCTCTGCTTGCAGCTATACCAGCTTACTGCTCCACCATTCAACATATACACGTATCCGGTTTGTGACTTAGAGTCATCCGGATCTGAGTCGAAGCTAGCGTCGACGTAACCCTTTACGACGAGCTCTTCGTCTCCTCCATAAACGAGAAACATGTCCTTTGTCCTTTTCAGGTACTTCGGGATATTCTTGACCGCTGTCCAGTGTTCCTTGCCGGGATTACTTTGGTATCTTGCTACCAAACTTACGGCAAGGTTTACATCGGGTCTGGTACACAGCATGGCATACATAATAGATCCTATGGCTGAAGCATAGGGGATGACACTCATCTCTTCTTTATCTTTTGCCGAGGTCGGTGACTGAGCTGAGCTCAGTCTCATACCTTGTAACATAGGCAAGAACCCCTTCTTGGACTGATCCATTCTGAATCTCTTCAAAATCTTATCAAGGTATGTACTTTGTGAAAGACCTATGAGGCGTCTCGATCTATCTCTATAGATCTTGATGCCTAATATATAAGCAGCTTCTCCAAGGTCCTTCATTGAAAAACACTTATTCAAGTAGGCCTTAATGCTGTCCAGAAATTCTATATTATTTCCCATCAGGAGTATGTCATCTACATATAATATGAGAAATGCTACAGAGCTCCCACTCACTTTCTTGTAAACGCAGGCTTCTCCATAAGTCTGCATAAACCCAAACGCTTTGATCATCTCATCAAAGCGAATGTTCCAACTCCGAGATGCTTGCACCAGTCCATAAATGGATCGCTGGAGCTTGCATACTTTGTTAGCGTTCTGAGGATCGACAAAACCTTCC
>NW_021171217.1:0-1475 GCF_002162155.2 Triticum dicoccoides
CATACATCTTGGGAACGATATTACATCAAGGATGGTTATCTTATGAGAGCTAACAAACTATGCATTCCCGAGTCTTCTCTTCGTTTGCTACTTTTGCAAGAGGCTCATGGAGGTGGACTCATGGGACACTTTGGACGCGACAAGACTTTCGCCACGCTCTCCAAGAACTACTTTTGGCCAAAGATGTTCCGCGACGTCTCACGCTTCACCACACGATGCTCTACATGTCGCAAAGCTAAGTCAAAAGCTCAATCCCATGGTCTTTACATGCCACTTCCTATTCCTTATCAACCTTGGGAAGACATTAGTATGGATTTTGTACTTGGTTTGCCTAGAACTCAACATGGAAAGGATTCCGTGTTTGTCGTTGTGGACCGATTTTCTAAGATGGCACATTTCATTCCTTGCAACAAGATAGACGATGCTTCACATATTGCAAATCTCTTTTGTAGGGAAATCTTGCGCCTCCATGGAGTACCAAAGACAATCGTCTCCGACCGCGACGTCAAGTTCTTGAGTTACTTTTGGAAGACTCTATGCGCCAAGCTCGGAATCAAGCTCCTGTTCTCATCCGCATACCATCCTCAAACCGACGGCCAAACGGAGGTGACGAACCGGACACTATCCACTCTACTTCGTGATGAGGACATGACTACCTTGGATATGACCAAAAATATTGCATATATGCATATTTGTCAGGTGATTTCTAGTGCAAACTATTCAATAATCTATTTATGTTATCCAGAACAAAAATACTTCACACACTTTTGTGTTCTGTCTAATTGCAGGTGTATGGGACATTTGTACAATCCACATATGAAGATAAGGAAGAAAGAGATGTTTATTTGCTGTCCAAAAAGTTCTCTCACGTCACTTTTGGCCCAAGAGAAGATAGAGTCCAAGTCTCTCACGTTCTGGATTCAGATTCGGACTGCACAGACATACCTGACTCAAAACGCACACAAGTTTTCCATACGGACTCCGAATTGGGTGATTATTTTTTTGTTGGAAACTAGATTTCGTTCACTTTCCAACCCAACTGGAATCACCTTCAAATTCGTCCGGAGCGTTGAGTTGTGGACGAAACAATCTGATGCTGCAGCAGAATCCGAGTCAAACTACAAGTCCAAAGGTGTTACATCACCTCCACTTGGGCCCATTGGCCTTGTACGACCTAGATTTAGTTTTAGGCTGCCTTGGGACGTCCTCCCACCTCCTTGGCCGCCACCCCTTGCTCCTATATAAGTAGATCCATCTAGTAGCTTTTCCTTGGGATTTGTTTAGTTAAAAGTTAGCCAACGCAACTTCGTGTACTTCGTTTGTGTCCAACGACCAGACCAAGACCGCTTACGGATCCCCACCATTATCAATACCTCATATATATTTGCAATATTCAGATTGCTTTATCATATTCTTGCTCGTTCTTCGATTGCTTGCAGGAATAGACCTTCGTGGTCAGGCTGACCGTGCTTCCG
>NW_021171218.1:0-1071 GCF_002162155.2 Triticum dicoccoides
TACAGTCCACGAAACGGGCCAGAATCGGCCAAACTTGCGAGTGTTGTTGACCAAAACGTAATCGCACCCTGGGGTTCAACAACTATGTAAATCACTTCGAGGACCCAAAACGGTGAGTAATAGTCCATGAAAACGGCCAGAATTGGACAAAACTGTGAGTGTTGACGACGCACACGTAAACACACACGGGGATCGTCAATCGAGGAACTCGCTTTGGGAAACCAAAACAGTGAGCAATAGTCCAGGAAATGAGCCAGAATTGGCAAAAATTACGAGTGTTGATGACCGACACATAAGCGCACCTTGGGGTTAAATAACTATGGAAACCGCTTTGGGACCCAAAATGGTGAGTAATAGTCAACAAAATGGGCCAAAATTGGACAAAACTGTGAGTGTTGACGACGGACACGTAAACGCACCCCGAGAATTGTCAATCATGGAAATCACTCTCGGGCCCCAAAACGGTGAGTAATAGTGCACGAAACGGACCAGAATCAGCCAAAAATGTGAGTGTTGATGACCGACACGTAAAAGCGCCCTAGGGTTCGTATGTCGTGGAAATCACTTTGGGACCCGAAACAGTGAGTAATAATCCATGAAACGGGCCAAAATCAGCAAAAATTGTGTGTTGATGACCGACACATAAACGCACCCTAGGGTTTTCCAATCGCGGAGATCACTCCGGATCCCAAAACAGTGATTAATAGTCCACAAAACGGGCCAGAATCGGCTAAAATTGCGAGTGTTGATGACCTACACGTAATCGCACCCTGGGCTTCGTCAATCATGGAAATCACTCTGGGACCCCGAACAGTCAGTTACAGTCCACGAAACGGGCCAGAATCGGCCAAACTTGCGAGTGTTGTTGACCAAAACATAATCGCACCCTGGGTTCAACAACTGTGGAAATCACTTCGGGGCCCCAACACGGTGAGTAATAGTCCATGAAAACGGCCAGAATTGGACAAAACTGTGAGTGTTGACGACGCACATGTAAACACACCCGGGGATCGTCAATCGAGGAACTCGCTTTGGGAAACCAAAATAGTGAGTAATAGTCCAGGAAATGAG
>NW_021171219.1:0-1166 GCF_002162155.2 Triticum dicoccoides
TCTTCACGCCAAAGTGTCCCATTAATCCTCCTCCATGCGCCTCCTGCAACAACAAAAGACGAACGGAGCTAGCTGGAATGCATAGCTTGTTAGCACGAAACACAAATCCATCGTTAACAACAAACTTGTTCCACATTCTTCCTTCTTTACAATTCTGCATTACATCTTTAAAATCAGCATCATGCACATATTGATCTTTGATGGTCTCCAAACCAAATATTTTGAAGTCAAGTTGTGAAAGCATAGTATAGCGGCGAGACAATGCATCAGCAATAACATTTTCTTTTCCCTTCTTGTGTTTAATGACATAAGGAAAAGTCTCAATGAATTCAACCCATTTAGCATGTCTACGATTCAATTTAGCTTGACTATTAATATGTTTCAAAGATTCATGATCAGAATGTATAACAAATTCTTTGGGCCATAAATAATGTTGCCATGTCTCTAAAGTCCGAACAAGAGCATATAATTCTTTATCATAAGTAGAATAATTCAGACTAGGCCCACTCAATTTTTCAGAAAAGTATGCAACAGGTTTGCCATCTTGTAATAACACACCGCCTAATCCAATTCCACTAGCATCACATTCAAGCTCAAAAGTCTTATTAAAATCAGGAAGTTGGAGTAAAGGAGCATGTGTCAACTTATCTTTCAATACCGAGAAGGCTTCTTCCTGTGCGGTACCCCAAAGAAAAGGCACATCTTTCTTTGTAAGCTGATTGAGAGGTGCAGCAATGGTGCTGAAATCTCTCACAAAACGCCTATAGAATCCAGCGAGGCCAAGAAAACTCCTCACGTGTGTGACCGTTTTGGGCTGCGGCCAACTCTCAATAGCTTCAATCTTGGCTTTATCAACTTCAATTCCCTGTGGAGTAACAACATAGCCAAGAAAAGATACTCGGTCGGTGCAAAAGGTGCACTTCCCAAGGTTACCAAACAAACGTGCATCACGTAAAGCAATAAAAACAGCACGTAAATGTTCCAAATGTTCTTCCAAAGATCTGCTATAAATCAATATGTCATCAAAGTAAACTACCACAAATCGTCCAATGAAAGCACGTAAAACTTCGTTCATTAATCTCATGAAAGTACTAGGTGCATTAGTTAACCCAAAAGGCATGACTAACCACTCATATAATCCAAACTTAGTTTTAAATGCTGTTTTC
>NW_021171220.1:0-1000 GCF_002162155.2 Triticum dicoccoides
TCAAGTTGTGAAAGCATAGTATAGCGGCGAGACAATGCATCAGCAATAACATTTTCTTTTCCCTTCTTGTGTTTAATGACATAAGGAAAAGTCTCAATGAATTCAACCCATTTAGCATGTCTACGATTCAGTTTAGCTTGACTTTTAATATGTTTCAAAGATTCATGATCAGAATGTATAACAAATTCTTTGGGCCATAAATAATGTTGCCATGTTTCTAAAGTCCGAACAAGAGCATATAATTCTTTATCATAAGTAGAATAATTCAGACTAGGCCCACTCAATTTTTCAGAAAAGTATGCAACAGGTTTGCCATCTTGTAATAACACACCGCCTAATCCAATTCCACTAGCATCACATTCAAGCTCAAAAGTCTTATTAAAATCAGGAAGTTGGAGTAAAGGAGCCTGTGTCAACTTATCTTTCAATACCGAGAAGGCTTCTTCCTGTGCGGTACCCCAAAGAAAAGGCACATCTTTCTTTGTAAGCTCATTGAGAGGTGCAGCAATGGTGCTGAAATCTCTCACAAAACGCCTATAGAATCCAGCGAGGCCAAGAAAACTCCTCACTTGTGTGACTGTTTTGGGTTGCGGCCAACTCTCAATAGCTTCAATCTTGGCTTTATCAACTTCAATTCCCTGTGGAGTAACAACATAGCCAAGAAAAGATACTCGGTCGGTGCAAAAGGTGCACTTCCCAAGGTTACCAAACAAACGTGCATCACATAGAGCAATAAAAACAGCACGTAAATGTTCCAAATGTTCTTCCAAAGATCTGCTATAAATCAATATGTCATCAAAGTAAACTACCACAAATCGTCCAATGAAAGCACGTAAAACTTCGTTCATTAATCTCATGAAAGTACTAGGTGCATTAGTTAACCCAAAAGGCATGACTAACCACTCATATAATCCAAACTTAGTTTTGAATGTTGTTTTCCATTCATCTCCCAATTTCATACGAATTTGATGGTATCCACTACGCAAATCAACTTTGGAGA
>NW_021171221.1:0-1342 GCF_002162155.2 Triticum dicoccoides
GGGTCGGATTTGGCCAAAGCTGTGAGTGTTGACGATGGACACATAAACGCACCCCGGGGTTCATCAATCGTGGAAATCGCTCTGGGTCCCCAAAACACTGAGTAATAATGCACGAAACCACGAGTAATAGTCCATGAAACGAGAATCGCTTTGGGACCCCAAAATGGTGAGTAATAGTCCATGAAACGGGCCAGAATCGGCCAAAACCACGAGTGTTGATGATAGGCATGTAAACGCACCCGGGGTTCGACAACCATGGAAATCACTCTGGGACCCCAAAACAGTGAGCAATAATCCATGAAACGGGCCAGAATCGACCAAAACTGCGAGTGTTGATGACCAACACGTAAGCACACCTTGGAGTTCGACCACCATGGAAATCACTTTGGGACCCCAAAACGGTGAGTAATAGTCCATGAAACGGGCCAGAATTGGCCAAAACTGCGAGTGTTGATGACCAACACGTAAGCACACCTTGGGGTTCAATAACTATGAAAATCGCTTCAGGACCCCAAAACATTGAGTAATAGTCCACGAAACGGGTCAGAATTGGACAAAACTTTGAGAGTTGACGACGGACACATAAACGCATCCCGGGGTTCATCAATCGTGGAAATTGCTCTGGGTCCCCAAAACGCTGAGTAATAGTGCACGAAACGGACAAGAATCGGCCAAATATGTGAGTGTTGATGACCGACTTGTAAATGCACCCCGGGGTTCGTCAATCGTGGAAATGACTCTGGGACCCCAAAACAGAGTAATAGTCCAAGAACTGGGCCAGAATCGGCCAAAACTGTGATTGTTGATGACCGACACGTAAGCACACCTTGGGGTTAAACAACTATGGAAATCGCTTCGGGACTCCAAAATGATGAATAATAGTCCACAAAACGGGTCAGAATTGGACAAAACTGTGAGTGTTGACGACGGACACATAAACGCACCCCGGGGTTCATTAATCGTGGAAATCGCTCTGGGTCCCCAAAATGCTGAGTAATAGTGCAGGAAACCGTGAGTAATAGTCCATGAAACGAGAATTGCTTTGGGACCCCAAAACGATGAGTAATAGTCCATGAAATGGGCAAGAAATGGCCGAAACCGGGATTGTTGATGATCGACACGTAACCGCACCTTGGAGTTCGATAACCATGGAAATCACTCCGGGACCCCGAAATGGTGAGTAATAGAGCATGAAGCGGGCCAGAATTGGCCAAAACTGCGAGTGTTGATGACCAACACGTAAGCACACCTTGGGGTTCAACAACTATGGAAATCGCTTCGGGACCCGAAAACGATGAGTAATAGTCCACGAAACGGGTCAGAATTGGACAAAACTGTGAGT
>NW_021171222.1:0-1383 GCF_002162155.2 Triticum dicoccoides
CCGCGCCGTCGCCGCCGTCGCCACCGTTCGCCGCCGCCTTAGCGCCGCCGCCGCCGTCTTGCGCCGCCGCCCTTGTGCCCACGCCGCCGCCGCACCTTGTCCACACCGCCGCCCTACGCCACGCCGCCGTTCACCGGAGCCCCTCGCCAAGGTTGCCCCGCGTCTCTTTTCCTCGGATCGTTTTCTTCTAATCGTTCCTATTCTTTTCTTCTCTTCTAATTCGTTTTCTAGATCGGTTTTTCGTTTCGGTTTTCTTCTCCGAAACCCTAGATCGGATTCGTTTTCTTTTCCGATTTAGTTGCCTTTGGACCGTTCGCCGGACCGTTCGTCCTAACGAACGTGATGACTGGATTCTTCTAGGTTCACGAACGTCCGTTCGTATAACCGTTCTTCTTTTTCTTCTCGTCGGATTTATTCCGCGATCGCGATCTCAGATCCGATCTTCGTTCTAGTTTATCTTCTCGCTCGTTTATCGGAATCAGGTGATTCAAGCACCTGGAGTTTCGTTTCAAAACCGCCGTTCCGTCTAATCAACTTAAACAAGTTTTTGCTACTGTAAAATTTTGACCTAGTTTCAACTTGCGAGAACCGAGTTGTTTTCTTCCGCCGTTTGTTTTCCGTCGTTTGGTCGGCTTGTTCTTTCTTTGCAACCGGAGTTCTTAAGTTGAACCTTCTGGTTCGTTCTCTCGTTCGAGTTTTACTTGTGCATTAGATGAGTACTTATTGTGTGGTTACTATTGTTTGCTTACGATAGATTGACCGGAGTGAGACGAGTAGATCTATCACGAGTTTTGAGTGCGAATCATCTTCATCAACATTGCAGGCAAGTTCACACTTTGATCATACCTTTTCTACAACCCATGTTTTATTGCATTAGATCAATCCTCACACATTGCATGATTAGGATCTAATTAAATTGTGGGATGGGAAGTAGATGAGGTAGTACCTATTACCTATATTACTTATGAAACCTTTGGGAGTTACTTCTACGTTTGCTTATTATGCCATGCTATGCTAGTAGACGTGGATTGGGTGAGTGAATATCCATGACAGATGTGAGATTGTTATTAATGGTTTATCTAAGGTGGCAACTTAAATACACATCTAGGTGGATTGAGGCACCTGGAGTTACCAGGACTTGCCTGTTTTTTTTGGAAATCCCGGGGTACCGTGTGATTTTCCTATGGACCGCCACCCAGGCTCAAAGGGATCATAAGATAATTCATACTAGTAACTTACGTGTGCAGCCACAAGCCATTATGGGCTCTGGCATAGTTGACTAAGTCGTGCGAACTCTTATAGTGGTGGACTAGCAGATGTAGGGGATGTAGGTGTACCGGTCCACCCATCGTAAGGTGCTAGCGCTTCTGAAAGACTATGTCT
>NW_021171223.1:0-1017 GCF_002162155.2 Triticum dicoccoides
TGAACCGGGCTGTAGCGGGCTAACAGGACTCCGATATTCATCGCGTGACATTTCCCCGAAGGGACAGACACAGGAACGAAGAAGGACACATGCCGGCCAGCCTAAGTGTTCCGGAGCAGTAGCAAGCTACCATGGCTCGGTGGAAACACTAGGAGACATTTCCCGGTAAGAGAGGCTACTAAAGATAAACAACTAGATGGTCAGATCCCACACATACCAAGCATTTCAATAGCATACACACAATATGCTCGATATGTGCAAATACAACATGGCATCACAACATGACTCTACGACTCAAGTAATTTATTCAATAGGCTCCGAGGAGCGAGATATTACAATCATGGGTCTCATGACCCAACAATCAGAGCATACAAGTCAAAACACAAGCGGAAGCTATCATGTCTGAGTACAGACATCTATAAATGAAAAAGGCTGAGAAGCCTGACTATCTACCAGATCCTGCCGAGGGCACAAGATCGTAGCTGAGGTAACAAGCTAAACGTCGAAGTCCACGCGGAACTACTAGCGAGACCGAAGTCTCTCTGCAAAAACATAAATAGGCAAACATGAGTACAAATGTACCCACCAAGACTTACATCAGAACTATCTACATATGCATCATTATCAACAAAGGGGATGGTGGGGTTTAACGGCAGCAAGCCAGCTTTGACTCGGTGGCTATCCTGAACTACGACTGCGAGTAACTCTTTTGAGGTGGCGCACACGAGTCCACATATTCACCATATCAATACACCACTATGGATCCGCTCCCGTCTCCCTACGAGAACGCCATCCATAGCACTCACGCTTATCTTGCGCATTTTAAAGTATCCACTTTCACTTGTCTATGAACTGATATAAGCAACCCAGAAGTCCTTTTCCGCGGACACGGCTATTCGAATAGATGATATTAACCCTGCAGGGGTGTACTTCTTCATACATGTTTCCACCACTTAGCGTCTGCACACGACATGTGCTCGGCAGACTTCAAGCGAAAGCCGACGTGGGTGTAGACCA